>NC_044551.1:35569307-35870696 GCF_007565055.1 Rhinopithecus roxellana
ACCACCATCCAGATCACTCTTCTATTTAGCTATCCTTCACAAGCCATTTATAGCATCTTGCTCCATTCAACCAAGCTACCCTGATCCTGGATAGCATCTCCAACCTAACCCCTGTCCTCAGGGTACTTCTCTCGGTGTGTTCTCTGAATGGAGCTTTATTTCAGCAAGCAAACAGCAGTGCCTCTTGACCGAGCCTGAATCAGTAACAGCTCTGGGTATACAAGGTGGTGGTTCAGTACCTATTTTCTCAGAATCTCTGAGCCTCAGGTTTCTTATCTGTAAAACTAGTGTAAAGACAACCATCTCAGTGTTGTAGGGAAGAAAAAGTGAGAAGCTGTACGTAAAGAATTTAGCCCAGTGCCTGGAGCATAAAGAGCTCTCAAAAATGGCAGTTGCTGTAAGTGTTGTGCATGTTATTTTTAAGAACACTTACTGATGGATAAACTGCCAAAGATCAGCAAGATATTTCCACCACTGAATTTGTTGCCATGATAAGGCATTTTGCCTCACTAGTATGATATCTTGCAAAGCTGAAATTCTTGTAGCCCAAAGAGCAACTGTAAATGAATACAGAAGACTCCAACTCAACAGACCTGTAAAGTTTAAATTCAAGCTTCTTTCCAGAGAAATCCGACATTCATAATATAGAAGACTCAGAAAGGATATTTACCTTAATTCTCTAACACACAAATTCTAGGTAAGAATTTAGTTATTTATTTTTTTCTTAGATGTAGTCTCGCTCTGTCGCCAAGCTGGAGTACAGTGGCACAATCTCGGCTCCCTGCAACCTCCACCTCCAGGGTTCAAGAGATTCTCCTGCCTCAGCCTCCCAAGTAGGTGGGATTACAGGTGTGCGACACCACGCTCGGTTAATTTTTGTATTTTGTATTTTTAGTTTCACCATGTTGGTCAGGCTGGTCTCAAACTCCTGACCTCGTGATTCACTCGCCTCGGCCTTCCAAAGTGCTGGGATTACAGACATCAGCCACTGCGCCTGGCCATTTCTTAAAATTTTTAATGAATCATTTGTTGAACAACTACTTTGTGCTGGACATTGTTCTAGTAGCTCCTATATACATTGTCTCATTTAAATCTCCCCAAAACCTTGAACGCTGAGCATCATTATCTACATTGTAGAGGTAATAAAACTGAGACTTAGAGGGGCTTGCCTTGACCGAGGTCATCAAGCTAATGAGTCTCATTAGAATTCAGGTTTTATGACTCTTAAATAATTTTTTACTATTACACCACTCCAATTTCCATTTCCATGAAATCCTGATTATCCAGGCAATACAGGGTGCTAAGAGAGGAGTCCCCAGGGGAAGAGAGGGTTGGCATTAACATTTCTGAGTGGAGAGCAGGTTGCTAATTGAAATATTGGCTAAATAAGGCATGCTGGAATGGTGGTAACTGGCTTGGACACCTACCAAATGAGGCTCAGGATTCTGCTGGGGAGGGAGGGTCCACCCTAGAATGCTTGAAACTATAGAAGATGCCCTTGGGGCACTGTAGCCTTGATCAGGTACCTGAAGGGGCAATAACAACATAGTGCCTTTGTCCAGGGTAATGACAAGGCTCTGATGAAGCTATAAGTTCTTGGAGATCTGCCCAGACTAGCTTCTGTGAAGGCGATATCCAGTTTGTTTTGAAAAAGATGCCATAGACCTTTACACAACATTTTTTTAACACACAAAGTTTTGCTATAGATTTGTTTTCTGATTATAAAAACATTTCAACTAACAACAAATGCTGGATCCCAACATTTTCCCAGACTATGTTATACACCTAAATCTTGCCCACACCAGACCAGTCATGTTTTCAATTTTAATGGCAGTCTACTAACAGACCAGGAAAAGTATTTCGCAGCTATGTCACTTAATTCCCTTAGTACAGAATCTGACATTATATGGTACTCAGTGAAGTATTTAATAAAAAATTTAGCACAATTTTTTTTAGGCAAGCTACTCAATAGTTGGCAAGAGAAATGTACACAGTGTACATTACCATTTCCTTACAAAAGCATAGCATCCTTTAACTTTCATCTACAATTCCGGGAAAGAATTCTATTCAAAGTCACTTGGCTGTTGGCTGTCTCTTTATTTTAACAGCATTGTTATTGGACTTTTAAAAGTATGTTTCTGGCATCAAAATATTATTTAATGTCAGGGCAGGATTTCAAAGACTTCAAGAGGCTATAGAGTTTTCCATGGGGGTGTGTGTGTGTGTTGGAGCGAAGACAACACTTGAACTGCAAGGCATTGTGTCCTGAGCATTGTTTCACACTGATTTCACATATTATTTTATTTAATCTTCACAACCTCTCTGACTTTAGATATTCTTATTCTCCTTGTATGGATGGAAACTAAAGCCGTTGCAGGCATTGCTCACCTAGGAAAGGGTAACTCATTAATTTCCTCTTCTCTCTTAAGTAACTGTACCATCAGGTGCACAAAGCTGTTGGTGCTGGGAAAGGCAGACAGCTCTCCACCTTTCTCAGTGGTTGTCGTGAATCCATTATCAAGTCCTGTTGCTTCAATCAAATGTTTGCTGCCCCTTGAACGCAACCGCCTGGCTCACATTATTTCTTGCCTTGGCAAACAGTCCCATTCTAACTGGACTTTCTACCTCTTGAGCTTCTCCTCTCTAACTCATCCTCCATGCTTCTCTGAGTTATCTTTTTATGCCACAAATCTAATGATGTATTTCTTCTGTGTTTAAGCCTTGGATGGTTGCCTGTGAGCAGAATAATGACCCAACTCTTGTAAGCTTCACCTCCAGCCTTCACTGGCAACCCTCCTGTCACCAATCATTCGTTAAATGTGTTCACTTCCAGATGGGAATTTTCTGTCATAACTTATTTACCTATCCAATGCTCAATTCATCACATTTCTGTCCTCCTTTCAGTCTCCACTCCATAACACAGTACCTGCCACACCATTGATGCTCAAAAAGTAGCAATTTCTCCTCTTTTTACCTTCCTTATTTCAGTCCCAGGAACTTTTGCTCCCTAGCACTGGCCTATAGTCAAGTGAACAATGACAAATGTTCACTTACCTGGCTCCCTAGGCAGACAGAAATCCCTATCCAGGTTTTTCTTACCATCTTTCCATTCGTCTTATTGCCTGGCATAAAGTCTGATACATCACAAATCTCTAACAAAGTTTCTGAATTAAATAAGGACTTCGGCAGAGAGGTTGCAAATCTTGAAGATTTTCAGACCTTGAATTTATTGGGTCACATTCTGGTAGTACTTGTGGAAAACTGCAGTTTTGGTAGTGGTCTATAACAATGTATCATCTCTTCAACACAGGACGACCCATTACATTAAAATCCTTTTGCTCCAAAAATGTTATTATTCTGTAAACTGCGGCCCCAAATATCAAGGGAGTTATATCACCTCGATTAGCATGAACAGCCTCTAATACTATATAGTGAGATTTTCACAACAAATGCCTCTGTTGGGTCCTCTGACTCTAAACCTTCCCCTTCCATTCCAAGTCTCTCTACAGAAAAGTTGCAAACAAAACTAAATCAACCATATGACACACTCATCACCCCCACCTTTGTTCCCTGCTGAGAATATTTATCTATTTTTCAACCCTGCAAAGATTTTCATCCTGAGTAATTTGCTTTGAAAGTAGCAATTGTGAACATGGACTCTATTCATTCCGTTGATAGTGATAAGCTGACATAACGATCACATGTTTTGACCCGTGAGTCAAACCCACAGAGATGGAGCAAAAGTCACCTGCAAAAAGATGTTAGTTAACCTGAGAGCATTTCAATAGGATGTTTTCACATGTCTACACAGAAATCACTTTTGGTTTTGGGTTTTGACATGGGAGCAGGTTTCTTAGTATTGAGAATGGGGGGGCGGGGGACAGTTGGAAGAGGAGTCTAAAAAGTTGATATTCAGGAAAAATAATTCATTTTAAGAATGGGGCAGAGAGTATAATCATCAGAATATGAAAATATTTGATTCTTCTATTTTTCTACTGATCACTAGACACTTTGAGGCTCCTTCTGGAAAACAAAGAAAAAAACAAGAAATAAAAGAAAATGTAAGCCATATCTATTAACTAGCAGATTCCTTAAAAGTATATGATAAAAGTGAGGCAAAAGTAAATAATGTAAGTAAGATTTGGAGAGTTACCCGCTAATTCATCAATGCTCAAGAAGAAACTGGGGGACCACCCACTGATACTGTGACCCTCCCAACTTCAATAGATATCACCTATGAACAAACTCACATAGTACTTAATATGTACAAGGCACTGTTCTAAGCATTTTACATGTATTAACTTGCTTAATCTTCATTATTACTCATATTTTACAGATGAGGAAATTGAGACACAGAAAAATTAGTGACTTGTCCAAGATCACACAGCAGCAATTAGGGGTTCAAATCCAGGCTCTCTGGCTCCAGAGTCTGTGCTCTCACCAATATATCACACTGCCTGAGTTCATATTTTGTGCTCAGCTTTGTGTTATGTAGTTTATAGCCACTATGGTACTTAATCTTTTCACTCATCGTGCAAGACGTTTTTGTTTGTTTGTTTGTTTGTTTGAGATGGAATCTCGCTCTGCCTCGCCCAGGAGTGCAGTGGCGAGACCTTGATCTAGGCTTGAACCTCCACCTCCCGGGTTCAAGCGATTCTCCTGCCTCAGCCTCCCGAGTGGCTGGGACTACAGGCGTGCACCACTATGCCCAGCCAATTTTTGTATTTTTAGTAGAGATGGGGTTTCACCATGTTGGCCAGGTTGGTCTCGATCTCTTTACCTTATGATCTGCCCACCTTGGCCTCCCAAAGTGCTGGGATTATAGGCATGAGCCACTGTGCCTGGCCCGCAGGACAGTTTCATATCTCTTTTGTACAGATGAGAATACTGAGGCTAGGTGAAGTTAAAAAAAAAAAAAAAATCTGCCAAAGGAAGACAGCTTAATAATGTGTCGTGTACATGACAGACCTGGTGCTCAGAATGGTTTATCTGACCACAATGCCTAGGCTCTAAACAACTACACTGTACTATATAACCTTGGGTGAGGGAGTCAGTATCCACATCTATAAAATAGGTATAATGACAATGTTCCTAACTCACAGGGCCATTATAATGACTGAAAAAGATGAAAATCATTTTACAGGTTGCAAAGAAAAAAATCATTTATACAATTGTGAGGAGAAAGTAGAGTTAGCATAAAGAGAAAGTTAGTATCAAATGGCTGAGTTGAAGTATATTCATTAATTCATACAACAAATATTTTTGAACCCTTGCTATATATCAGGCAATTGGCTAGGTTCTGGGCACCCAATAGTGCCCGGAAACAACCAGCAGGGCTCCTGCTGCTTCAACTAGGGTTCCTTCTAGTATATAAAGAAAAGACAAGAAAGATTGATGAAATTCATGTCTATTAAATGACTAATCCCTTAAAAGTACATGATGGAATAATTCATCGTAATATAGTCATATAACCTAATTATTGACATCTGAATCCTCCTCCAACCCTGAGATTTTCAAGCTTAGTTTTTAGCCTCATGACAAGAGATAATCCTAATCTTTCTTTAATTCACCAAGACCACTAGCCTAGAATTCCCAGCCACTTTTCTATTGATTTTAGCAAATTCTAAATAATAGCCTCTATAATAATTACTGTTCACATTTCTTGCTATTTCAGGGAAGGGCCACTACTTAAAGCTGAAATTGCTTCCTCCATCTGCACTCTGAATCCCATTTTCCCTGACCTGCTTCTCCCATATTCACTGCTCATCAAACCAACATGAAAATTCATTTCTTTTTTGTCACCTGACATCATTCCTATCCATTTCGGCTAACTTAAGCCTCTTTTCAACTAAAATTTAATCACTTCAGTTATTAACCCATATCTACTTTAAGCCATTTTAGTTTTTTCCTTTTACTCACAAATCTCTCCCATATACAGACTGGTTTTGCTAGATCCCTTCATTTCCTTAGGCACAGTCATCATTTCTTGCCAACTGCTTCTATCATCAATTTACTGAGACCTCACATGAGGCTACCAGTTTATTTGGTCCTACTAAAATGGTCTTCCTAGCCAGGCGCAGTGGTTCATACCTGTAATCCTAACACTTTCGGAGTCTGAGGCAAGAGGACTGCTTGAGGCCAGAAGTTCTAGACCAGTCTGGCACCCTGGTCAACACAGTGAGATTTCATCTTTAAAAAAAAAAAAAAAAAAAAAAAAAAAAGTCTGGATGCAGTATCTCATGCCTGTAATCCCAGCATTTTGGGAGGCTGAAGTGGGTTGATCACTTGAGGCCAGGAGCTTGAGACCAGCCTGGGCAACATGGCAAAACCCTGTCTCCAGTAAAAATACAAAAATTAGCCAGGCATAATGGCACACGCCTGTAATTCCAGCTACCTGGGAGGCCAAGGCATAAGAATTGCTTGAGCATGGGAGGCCCTGGTTTGCAGTGAGTCAAGATCGCACCACTGCATTCCAGCCTGGACGACAGAGCAAGATTCCATTTCAAAAAAAAAAAAAAAGATCTTCCTCAGTTCTCATACTCTACAACTTGTGAATTTTACACAGCCCTTTGTGAACATTTCCACTCCTTGGTTTCCCTAAGGCTGCATTAAGATGGAGAAGTGCTGGAGTCAGAAAGATTGGGGATCCAGGACTGACTCAGCCACTTCCTAACTGTATGACCTTATATCAGTTACTTAATGTTTCTAAGTCATGTTTTCTTCATCTGAAAAACAGAAACCTGTTCTCACTCATAAAATTGTTCTGAGAATTCAAAATCTATTGTATGTCAAGCCTGGAGAATAAGATCTCAGTAAGCATTAGCCATTATCATTATTCCTATTACTATGGCTCTGTAATGACTACAGCTACAACTGCTGCTGCTGCTAGTACTAGGAAGGGGCATCTTCTGCCTCTTAAATCATTCCCCTTTCTCCTACACTGGTTCTTCTTCATTCCATCCTAACAGCAGGGATCCTTCATGATAAGCCCTCAGTCACCCACTCTCAGGGAATACATCTTTGCATCTACTATAAACTCCAATCAGTGCCACATGTGAATTGCTTTTAGAACACCTGCACTTCAGTTGGCTAGGTTGACACCACCACCAGTTCACCAATGTCAACAGCATAATCTCCTCCAGATATCATCAGTCTCTGCAAGATACCATATCTCCCTTGGAGCCTCACACATGAAAGCTGGGAGTCCTTCAGGATCATATTCTTTTGCATTTCCCCATCACCAATTACCACACTTTTGGTGCTTTATCTTTGCTGTATTTTTCTCATTCTTCTCTCCTTTCACTCTGGCTTAGGCCATTACTGCTTGCTGAATGATCAAGATTTTCTCGGGCCCTGTTCTCTTTTTTTTGGTGATACATTCACTACCAATGTCAGTTTAATGTAACTTTTATCATTTTGTGATCTGTTTAAAAATCTAAAACTATTTGCTTTTGAATCAAGGCAAGACTCGTCACTTTGACATCAACTCACCCACCTTTCCTCTCTATCATTTTCTGTAGAAATGGCCAAATGGAGACTCCACTTCAGTCTGAGTCTTTATTTATTTGCCCCATAAATCATGTTCATTTCAGTCCTCACGGTTGAGCTTATTTTATTCTTCTCACCCAGATCCTTGTGTCCTTTTGAATAATCAAGTTTACACTTTCTCCAAAGTTCTCCATAAAGTCTACCATTGTGTATGCATGCGTATGTGTCAGAAAGGGGAGGGGAGGATGGGAGACCAAGTTTCCAGACAAACTTTGGGTCAGACAGGCCTGGGTTAGAGTCCTGTCTTTTTCCTGACAAACCATGTGACCTTACACAAGTTGCTTAGACTAAGATTCAGTTTCTTCATTTGTAAAACACATATTACATACAGCAGCAGTTCTCAAAGTGTGGTCTACAGGTCTATGGAGCAGGAAGCGGGAGGAATATCCTCAGATCTTATCAGGGAGTCTGGAACAACAAAACCGTTTTTACAATAACACTAAAGTATTATTTGGCCCTTGTCACTGTCTTGGCATTTGCATTGATGGTGCAAAAACAATGACGGATAAAACTGCTGACACCTCAGCCTCAGCTGGAATCCAGGCAGTGGCACCCAACTACACTAGGGGTCATTGTATTCTTCACCACTTAATGCTTGTAGTGAGGGAGAAACAGAAAGAGAGAGGTAGAGGAAAGAGATGGAGGGAGGGGGACAGTTCATTTGTGCTGAATAAAGGAGTAAAAATGATTAATCATATTAAATCCTGTCCCTTCAGTGCTAATCTTTTTAATATTCTCTGTGATAAACTGGGTGGTATATATAAAGCACTTCTGCTGTTCACTGAAGTATAATGACTGCTTCAAGAAAAAGTATTTGGGCAATTGTTTGAGTTGTGAGCTGAACTACTGGCCTTTATCAAAGGGCACCAATTTTACCTGAAATAATGATAGAGATAAACTATGATTATTGGGACTTGGGTATTTGGTAAACATTTTCTTGAAAATGAAAGAAGAGACCCTGTCACTTCAATGATAGCAACTGACAGCATTTGTTGCCAAGGATAAAATTTGATCTATTAAGTGAAAATTGGAATTTTGGAAAACTTAACATCCGCCAATGTGAGCAGCTTGACAGCTTCCTAATATGTAAAGGCTTTTCTGATGAGATTGGTGTTGACAGAAACACACGTGACTTTTAAAACATATATTATATAATGAAATGTGTCAGCATTTGGAGATCTGCATAATTCAGTGAGCCAGCATTTTCCAAATGACCAATGTGTAATGTTACGACCTTAAGCATAGGCAATGTGCAAGATAATCAGTAGATTTCAAGTAAAGAGTAAAAAATGAATGTATCTCTGATTCCACAATGTAACTAACTTTCCAGAAACTTCTACATTTTGGATTTTAACTTAATATCAAAAGACAACATTCACAATTATCTGAAAAGGATATTAAAATGTTCCTTCCTTTTCCACTACATATCTACATGAGGCCAGATTTTCTTCATATACTTCAACCAAAACAACATATCACAACAGATTGAAAGTTGAAGTAGATACAAGAATCTAGATATTTTCTAAGTCAGATGCTAAAGAGATTTGTGAAAAATATTAAAACAATGCTGCTCTTGCCACGTTTAAAAAATGTATAAATTACAGTATTTTTATAAAATATAGTTTATTTATTAACATATATTTTATATTATGGGTTATAGGTTAATTACTGTTATTTTAAATGAATCAATCAATTTTTAAATGTTTTAGTTTTAATTCTTAAAACAGTAAATATCTATCGTCTATCTATCTATCTATCTATCTATATCTATGGTTATATATAACCCACATAAACAAAAGCTCTTTGGGGTCCTCAATAGGTTTTAAAAGTCTAAAGGGTTCCTGAAACCAAGAATTTTGATAATTGCTGTTATAGAGTCGTTTTGAAGGTTAAATGTGTTTCCTTATGTAAAATGCCCAGCATAGATCCTGGTAGCCAGTGGGTGTTCAATAAATATTAGTTTCTTACAATCAGTTAAGCATAATCTGTACTAAAAGATGGGTTCATATATTTTCTAAGATAAGCATTTAAGCATAATCGGTACCAAAAATCTCTGATCAGCTCATATATTTTCTAAACTAGAATGTGTACACACACATGCAAATGTTGTTTCTGTAGTTTATCCAATGAGAATACAGTGACTTGTTCCAAAGTCTTTCTAGAATACCACCATTTACCTGGATATTTAGTAGGTACTTAATTAATACTTCATGTAGTAAAATCTGTATACAAATTCTATTTTTGAAAACTTTAGCTGTCAAGATTGCAACAGTAAATCTGAAATATAGAATCATTTTCATTTAACATTAAAAATAATACTTTAAATCATTTCAATAACCTAGCCCTCCTGTTTTGTTTTGTTTTGTTTTGTTTTGTTTTTTAATTTAATTAATCCAGGCCAATACCATCTCTTGCCTGGATTTTTTCACCTATTTCGTAAACAACCTCCCTGCCTCCACTGATGTCACCCTTTGGCTCATTTTCAGTTTTCAGTAGCCTTCCTGATAAACACAATGAGATTATGTCTCTTCCCTGCTCAAAACTCCCCTATCTTTGTGTCTAGCTCTGAGTACCGCCAACATCCTTACTTAACCAGCATACCTCACTCCATCACCTCTCTGAACTAACCTACTGTGCTCCCTCCTGGTCTGGTCACTTTGCTTTGGCCACCTGATTTTCCATTCTATTCTCCTGACACACCAGACCTTTTGCACTTATTTTCATTGCTGGAAAACCTTCCCCCAGAAATCCCTCAGTTCTTTCAACTATTAGGAGAAAATCTTTCCCTGGAAACCCTCTAAATTGCCATTATCCCTTGGGCAGCCCACATGGCCCTACACACACAAACAACGACCCTCCCATTCCCATTCCTCCTCTCCTTAGCAGTTACAACTGTCTAACATACTTCCTATTTGATTGTTTATTTGTCTGTCCCCCCTACTGAAATGCAGTTTCCATGACAGTAGGGTCCTTGTGTGTTTTTTCTATTATGTGCCTGGCACACAGCAGACAGTCAATATATATCTGTTGAATGGATTAATGAATGAATAAACAAATGAACAATAATAGAAGCATTACCAATTCAGATTCCTTCTCAAGAACTTAAAGGAAAGAGATAACTTTCTGAGCAACATCCCTGGGATACATTTATAGGGAATCCTGACCTTCATCTCCAAATCTCCCATGGAGAGTACATTTCAGTACCCATGGAAAATGCAACAGTTTCAAGAAGATCAGCAATTTTCCTGGATGATGGTATGAATTTTCTTTGTTCTGGGAATGAAGACTAATAATACCTCAGGCAGAGGACAGTAATTGACTTAGGCCATCCCAGCAGGGAATGCAAAAGCATTTGGGGAAATCAAGATCATGACTGCTCAAAATGCAGCATCTTCCAATGAAACCTGAAGGTAAGGAAATAATACATTTTTTTCTCATTGGGTTGGATACTTCATTTTACCCTGAGAACCTTTGCATCATGGCTGAATATCTTGAGGAAAACCCACCAGGAAGTCATTTAAAAATCAACACATGCTATGAAGGAAGCACATCTAATTCAATTTCAAGAACATATTCTCAAAAAAAGAATAAAGCATAATGAGAACCTGCTGCCTCAAACTGCAGCTAGGTGGGAAGCCAGGCTGCAGGGGCAGCCATCATTCAACAGCTCTGCATCTGGATGGAGCGCCCATGGCCTGGGAGAGTGACTCAGGCTCAGAATTGTTATAATTTATCTGGCTTCTGGCTTCAGCTGCCCTGCCTTCAGTCAAGCCACAGTATCCCAAGCATCCACTCCAAGATACATGGAGATCTCTCTGTTTCTTTCAAAGTTTCTCTCAAAACAAAGATAGAATGCATTCCTTCTCTGATAACATTTCCTAAAACAGTATCAATGGACACCTTCCCTTTGGATTTTCTCTCTCCAACAGTGTTTAAAGCAGTCTTTGTCAGGCTTCCAAACAAAACCTTCAGGGCTCCTTAATAAATTGCTGACGACCAGAAAGATAGTGTCATATAGAGCACATGACGCACAAATCTTCATGGCACGTAAATCTTCACTATGTCATTTAAAGGTATGCGGACAAGTTATTCAACTTCTGTTTCATTTCCACTGTCCCTTAAGATGGAAATCACACATGTCTTATTCTCACAGAACGGCTGGAAGTTAACTGAGATAAGGCAAGTACATGAAGTATGAACAGCAAGGCTGCATTCAAAAGTTAGTTAATAAAGTGAAAGCTGGCTGGACACAGTGGCTCACCTCACCCAGCAATTGGGGAGCTGAGGTGGGAGGATCACTTGAGGCCAACAGTTCAAGAGCTGCCTGGACAACATAGTGAGATTCTGTCTCTACAAAAAAATAAAATAAAATAAAAAACTAGCTGAGTGTCGTGACGCATGTCTGTAGTCTGAGCTACTCAGGAGGCTGAGGCAGGAGGATTGCTTGAGCTTTAGTTCAAGGCTGCAGTGAGCTACGATCATGTCACTGCACTCTAGCCTAGGTGACCCTTTGATTATTTTCATCTTTCTTTTTTATAGTACTGAAATCCTAATTCTGGCATGGCTATCCAGTGGCTAATTATAATCACTACAGGAGAATATTTAGGAAAAGTAACTATAAATACTAAATATTTAGGAAAATATTTAGAAAAAGTAACTATAAATATTAAGTCTCTAAAATAAAAAATAAAGTGAAGGCTTGCATAGGGTAAAAAACACCATTTGCATCCTAGAAATCATACACAGTTGTTCTCAGCAAGATGCTCAAACTGTGAAAGTGCTACAAGAAATGTGTCAAGTCTCCTAAGACATATCTCTCTGGGACCCAGGTTCACTGAGAAGAACAGCTAGCAGCATCACCTATGCTGCTTACATCCTTCTTTCTATCTCCTCTCAAGAGGGGATGGGGGACAGCAGCTAGTACATAAAATGTGTATAGGATGGGACTTTTCTGTAAAGCACAGAACAAGATGGCTGGTAGAAAGTGAATGTTCCGTACATGGCTTCAATATTATAATCCTTCCTCACCCCTGGTAAAATCTTATAGTTCTCAGATGTTTTTCCCATGGAATTTTAAATCAGACACAGATAGAGAGGATGGGCAACTTCTTTTTTTTTTTTTTTTTTGAGATGGAGTTTTGCTCTGTTGCCCAGGCTGGAGTGCAGTGGCACAATCTCCACTCACTGCAACCTCCGCCTTCTGGGTTCAAGGGATTCTCCTGCCTCAGCCTCCTGAGTAGCTGGGACTACATGCGCCTGCCACCACATCCAGCTAATTTTTGTATTTTTAGTTGAGATGCGGTTTCACTATGTTAACCAGGACGGTCTCGATCTCCTGACCTCGTGATCCTCCCACCTCAGCCTCCCAAAGTACTGGGATTAGAGGTGTGAGCCACCATGCCTGGCCAGGATGGGCGACTTCTATGCCACAAGAACAAAAAGCAGAGCCCTGAACTGCTCTCTGCATAGCTCTGCAAGGTGTTGGAAGTTAAATAAGATGAAGACATTGCACAATAATAATATAGTGAAACATCATTTCTTCAACCGGGTCTTTGGCCCCGAAATGAAATTATTTCCTCCTGATATATGCTTCTGTGCTACCAGGCACTACTGTAATCATAATACTTGTTTTAATTACTTAAGTTTTCCCCCACTAAACCGTAGGGCAGGCAATAAAGGGCAGACACTAGGCTTGGCACATTGTAGGAATTTGGTGAATATTTATTGAACAAGTGATAAATGAGCTATGTATGCATGTATGGATATACACTGAAAAATATGTGTGTGTGTACCCTATTCAATACCTTCAAATTCTCTGCTTTTTCCTCAAATGAAGTTTTCAGATTAAAGCACTTCTAGGCTCAGAACTAATTTATTATATGCCAAAGAGTAACCTACAACTTGGAGTTTATAAAAACCTTGCATTATACTTTAGAGCTCTAGTAGCTTTGTCTGTGACAGTCATCAAATTGTTTTTGTTTCAGACTTTCCACTTCAGAAGCTATATTCCCTGGATTTTATTTTTCTCTTTAAAAATATCTAATGCAGAAATGTTGAAAATCTTAAGTAAATCTCTTGAGAGCCTGCAAGTAAGCACACCCAAATACAGGGAAAAGAGTGATTCCCACGAAGCATGCATCTCATCAAGAATACTTTCCAAGGGTACCTGGTGAAATGAGATGCAACGGCTTGCAAAAAAAGGGAATTAATTTTTCGAAGGCACACCTGAAATTCAGTACCTTAATCATTTGCAAATCCTCTTTGATTATTTCCATCCTTCTTGTTTTAGCTCCTAGTTCTGATACGGTTGTCCAGTGGCTAATTCTAATCACTACTGGAGGATATTTAGGAAAAGTAACTATAAATAAAACTTTAGTCAAACCTGACTTGAGGTTTGACTCAGTTTCCCAACTAAAATTAATAATAAAAACGAGATGCAACCTTTCTAAAATGATAAAATATACCAATAGGTTTAAAAAGTTTAATTGTCAGGATTGTAAGTTAAAAGCAGGAAATAACCATTTGTGGTTTTCAGGTAACCTTCCAAAATAAATTCTATTAGAAACAAATTGTTCCAAAATTTATATCGTGTGATGTTCTGAGTCATTGGCCTGATTTCCTCAGGTATCTCTACACACAGGTAGAAGGGAGAAGAAAAACAACTGGCTTTGCCCATAGGCAATAACATTTGAAGACCATTAAGCAAATATTCAGCAATTAAGGTAAATTGTTCTCTCTCTCCCTCCATACTTTCCTCTCCAAAAGGTACTGTATTTATAGCAGGGGAAGGGCTGTGCCTCTAGAGATGTCCTGATTGAAAGGGACAAGAAGATTTGCAAATTTTCAGGGAAATGTCTGGATTGTCAGGGCTCTGTGATAGAGTGGATGGGCTGGTCAGCATCCTTTTCTGAAGTGTGACTATCACCTGGATTTGGAGGGTAAGGATTCAACCACTAGAATCCATGTTTCCAACTTTTTGCCAATTTTTAAGGTCACAGTCATGGCAGCCTCTGTACCACATAAGGTCATATGAGTATTTCTAGGCTCCCTGAACACCAGTCTCAGGCCTGCCTTCCACCACCAACTATAAGGTACATCTCTACAACGGAATACTATGCATCCATAAAAGGCATGAACTGTTGATATGACAACATGGATGAATCTCAAAAGCAAGTGCTAAGTGAAAAACAAAACAAAACAACAACAAAAAAACGATGAAATATGAGGTAATTCCATTTATATGAAATTCTAGCAAGGACCAAGGATTAGAGGAAAAGACTGACTGCGAAGGGGCAAACGGGAATATTTTGATGAAATAGAAATATTTTTTATCCTGGCTGTAAAAGTCATAGTTACAGGATTCTATACATTTATCAAAACTCATTGTCTTATACACATAAAATTGATCAATTTTAATGTGTGTCAATCATACCTCAAGAAAGCCTGATATGAGTCAAGCACAGTGGCTCATGCCTATAATCCCAGCACTTTGGGAGGCCAAGGTGGGAGAATCACTTGAGCCCAGGAGTTTGAGAACAGCCTAGACACCATAGTGAGACCTCACCTCTACAAATAACAACAACAACAACAACAACAACAATAATAATAATAATAATAATAATAATAATAATTAGCCAGGCATAGTGGCACGTGCCTGTAGTCCTCAGGAAGCTAAGGTGGAAGGACTGCCTGAATCTGGGCAGTTACAGCTGCAGTGAACCGTGATCATGCCACTGCACTCCAGCCTGGGCAGCAAAACAAGACCCAGTTTCAAACAGGAAAAGAAAAGAAAAGAAAACCTGATATGAAAAATAAAAATTGTAACAGTAAAAATTATGTAAACAATGCCTTATTTGGCTGATGCTTGAAATTGAAGAACTCTATTTCCATGAGGAAAAAAAAAATGTATTGCCTAAGCACCCTAACACATTCAATTCTCAAAACTAGTAGGCTATTCCCAAAGAAAATATTTCTCAAACTTTAATGTGCATAGGAATCACGTAGCGAACCTGATTCAGTTAATCCATGGCAGCGTCAGAGATTCTAAGAAGCTCCCAGGTGATACTGATGCTGTTGGCCTGCAGATGACACCTTAAATCAGGTTCTAATCGACCCAGAACTTTTCCGCCAATGAGAAGCTGGGATTTTTATCACACATTGATTGTGTTTGTTCCAAATACAGCATACGCCACTTTCATTTGCTTTCTTAATTAGATAACTTAATTATATTACATTAAACAATGTATTTTGAGTGTGAAAAAAAGGTGATTTGCTGAAAACTATTTGAATATTTTGTAAAGACTCAATAAAGATGAGTTTATAAAACCAATATCCTTGAATTTGATGTGAACATGACAACTACAAAAGATGGTATAAATTTAGAGGGCTTCTGCACAGATTCCTTCAAAATTATGTTTTTTAAAACAAGTTTTCTGAGTGATAACTGACATAAACTTCAGATGTTTAATCAGTACAATTTTATAAGTCTTGACATATGTGTGTATACATGAAACCATCACCACCATTAACATCATGAATCTATCCACCATACCCAAACAAGCTTGCAAAGATGGATATTAAAAAGCTGAAAATAAAAAATATAAGGCATGAGATTAATGTAAGATTAAATGTTGCAGAAGAAACTATTAATAAACTTGAAAAGGTAGCAATACAAACTATTCAAAATGAAACACCAACAATAGACTGAAGGAATTGAAATAACATACATATACATAAATATACATATATGCTTACACGGTATATACACACTATACATTCTAAAGCAACCACTAAAGTATCACTATCATAAGATATAGTTAATAAGCCAACACAAGAGATAAAATAGAATCAAAAGCATTCAACCCAAAAAATGTAGAAAAAGAGAAAAAGAATAACAAAGAACAGATAAATGGCAAACAAATAGTAAGATGGGAGATTTAAACTCAATCATGATAGTAATCACATTAAATGTAAGCTGTCTAAAAACTCTAAAGATATAGACTGTCCATTTGGATTATTAAAAGTAACATCTAAGTACATGCTGCCGATTTAAAACCACTTTAAATATATAGACAACAAAAGGACAACCAAAAAAAAGAAAGACAAAGGTAAATTAGACTTTAAGAAGTCCCTTTATAACTTATTTTGTGCCCCTAAATGTGCCCCTTTATAATCTGTCCTTCCTGCCTCCTCACCCTTACACCCCTCCCCTCCCCTCACCCATTTCCCAGTGACCTAATGGTTTGTGCTCAGGTACTATTAATTGCAGTAACTAGACTTATTTTTTATTTTTATTTTTATTATACTTTAAGTTCTAGGGTACATGTGCACAACGTGCAGGTTTGTTACATATGTATATATGTGCCATGTTGGTGTGCTGCACCCATAACTTGTCATTTACATTAGGTATATCTCCTAATGCTATCCCTCCACCCTCCCTGCTCCCCACAATAGGACTCGGTGTGTGATGTTCCCGTTCCTGTGTCCAAGTGATCTCATTGTTCAATTCCCATCTATGAGTGAGAACATGCGGTATTTGGTTTTCTGTTCTTGCGATAGTTTGCTGAGAATGATGATTTCCAGCTGCATCCATGTCCCTAGAAAGGACACAAACTCATCCTTTTTTATGGCTGCATAGTATTCCATGGTGTATATGTGCCATATTTTCTTAATCCAGTCTGTCACTGATGGACATCTGGGTTGATTCCAAGTCCTTGCTATTGTGAATAGTGCCGCAATAAACATATATGTGCATGTGTCTTTATAGCAGCATGACTTATAATCCTTTGGGTATATCCCCAGTAGTGGGACAGCTGAATCAAATGGTATTTCTAGTTCTAGATCCTTGAGGAATCGCCACACTGTTTTCCACAATGGTTGAACTAGTTTACAGTCCCACCAACAGTATAAAAGAGTTCCTATTTCTCCACATCCTCTCCAGCCCCTGTTGTTTCCTGATTTTTTAATGATTGCCATTCTAACTGGTGTGAGATGGTATCTCATCGTGGTTTTGATTTGCATTTCTCTGATGATGAGTGATGATGAGCATTTTTTCATGTGTCTGTTGGCTGTATGAATGTCATCTTTTGAGAAGTGACTGTTCATATCCTTTGCTCATTTTTTCATGGGGTTGTTTCTTTCCTTCTCGTAAATTTGATTGAGTTCTTTTTAGGTTCTGGATATTAGCCCTTTGTCAGATGAGTAGATTGCAAAAATTTTCTCCCATTCTGTAGGTTGTCTGTTCACTCTGATGGTAGTTTCTTTTGCTGTGCAGAAGCTCTTTAGTTGAATTACATCCCATTTGTCAATTTTGGCTTTTGTTGCCATTGCTTTTGGTGTTTTAGACATGAAGTCCTTGCCCATGCCTATGTCCTGAATGGTATTACCTAGGTTTTCTTTTAGGGTTTTTATGGTTTAAGGTCTAACATTTAAGTCTCTAATCCATCTTGAATTAATTTTCATATAAGAAGTAAGGAAAGGATCCAGTTTCAGCTTTCTACTTAATGGCTAGCCAATTTTCCCAGCACCATTTATTAAATAGGGAATCCTTTCCCATTTCTTGTTTTTCTCAGGTTTGTCAAAGATCAGATGGCTGTAGATGTGTGGAATTATTTCTGAGGGCTCTGTTCTGTTCCATTGGTCTATATCTCTGTTTTGGTACCAGTACCATGCTGTTTTGGTTACTAGTAGCCTTGTAGTATAGTTTGAAGTCAGGTAGCGTGACGCCTCCAGCTTTGTTCTTTGGACTTAGGATTGTCTTGGCAATGCGGGCTCTTTTCTGGTTCCATATGAACTTTAAAGCAGTTTTTTCCAATTCTGTGAAGAAACTCATTGGTAGCTTGATGGGGATGGCATTGAATCTATAAATTACCTTGGGCAGTAAGACCATTTTCACGATATTGATTCTTTCTATTCATGAGCATGGTATGTTCTTCCATTTGTTGTGTCCTCTTTTATTTCACTGAGCAGTGGTTTGTAGTTCTCCTTGAAGAGATCCATCACATCCCTTGTAAGTTGGATTCCTAAGTATTTTATTCTCTGTGAAGCTATTGTGAATGGGAGTTCATTCATGATTTGGCTCTCTGTTTGTCTGTTACTGGTGTATAAGAATGCTTGTGATTTTCGCACATTAATTTTGTATCCTGAGCCTTTGCTGAAGTTGCTTATCAGCTTCGGGAGATTTTGGGCTGAGACAATGGGGTTTTCAAAATATACAATCATGTCATCTGCAAACAGGGACAATTTGACTTCTTCTTTTCCTAATGGAATACCCTTTATTTCTTTCTCTTGCCTGATTGCGCTAGCCAGAACTTCCAACACTATGTTGAATAGGAGTAGTGAGAGAGGGCATCCCTGTCTTATGCCAGTTTTCAAAGGGAATGCTTCCAGTTTTTGCCCATTCAGTATGATATTGGCTGTGGGTTTGTCATAAATAGCTCTTATTATTTTGAGATATGTTCCATCAGTACAGAATTTATTGAGAGTTTTTAGCATGAAGGGCTGCTGAATTTTCTCAAAGGCCTTTTCTGCTTCTATTGAGATAAACATGTGGTTTTTGTCTTTCGTTCTGTTTATATGCTGGATTACGTTTACTGATTTGCATATGTTAAACCAGACTTGCATCCCAGGGATGAAGCCCACTTGATCATGGTGGATAAGCTTTTTGATGTGCTGCTGAATCCGGTTTGCCAGTATTTTATTGAGGATTTTTGCATCGATGTTCATCAGGGATATTGGTCTAAAATTCTCTTTTTTTGTTGTGTCTCTGCCAGGCTTTGGTATCAGGATGATGTTGGCCTCATAAAATGAGTTAGGGAGGATTCCCTCTTTTTCTATTGATTGGAATAGTTTCAGAAGGAATGGTACCAGCTCCTCCTTGTACCTCTGGTAGAATTCAGCTGTGAATCCATCTGGTCCTGGACTTTTTTTGGTGGGTAGGCTATCAATTGTTGCCTCAATTTCAGAGCCTGCTATTGGTCTATTCAGGGATTCAACTTCTTCCTGGTTTAGTCTTGGGAGAGTGTAAGTGTCCAGGAAATTATCCATTTCCTCTAGGTTTTCTAGTTTACTTGCATAGAGGTGTTTATAGTATTCTCTGATGGTAGTTTGTATTTCTGTGGGGACAGTGGTGATATCCCCTTTATCTTTTTTTATTGCATCTATTTGATTCTTCTCTCTTTTCTTCTTTATTAGTCTTACTAGCGGTCTATCAATTTTGTTGATCTTTTCAAAAAACCAACTCCTGGATTCATTGATTTTTTGGAGGGTTTTTTGTGTCTCTATCTCCATCAGTTCTGCTCTGATCTTAGTTATTTCTTGCCTTCTGCTAGCTTTTGAATGTGTTTGCTCTTGCTTCTCTAGTTCTTTTAATTGTGATGTTAGGGTGTCAATTTTAGATCTTTCCTGCTTTCTCTCGTGGGCATTTAGTGCTATAAATTTCCCTCTACACACTGCTTTAAATGTGTCCCAGAGATTCTGGTATGTTGTATTTTTGTTCTCATTGGTTTCAAAGAACATCTTTGTTTCTGCCTTCATTTTGTTATGCACCCAGTAGTCACTCAGGAGCAGGTTGTCCAGTTTCCATGTAGTTGAGTGGTTTTGATTGAGTTTCTGAGTCCTGAGTTCTAGTTTGATTGCACTGTGGTCTGAGAGACAGTTTGTTATAATTTCTGTTCTTTTACATTTGCTGAGGAGTGCTTTACTTCCAACTATGTGGTCTATTTTGGAATAAGTGTGATGTGGTGCTGAGAAGAATGTATATTCTGTTGATCTGGGGTGGAGAGTTCTGTAGAAGTCTATTAGGTTTTATCTGCCTTTGGTCTTTGATGATAGTGACGTACTGATGGGGTTTTGGTGTGGGTGTCCTTTCTGTTTTTTAGTTTTCCTTCTAACAGACAGGACCCTCAGCTGTAAGTCTGTTGGAGTTTGCTTGAGGTATACTTCAGACCTCGTTTGCCTGGTTATCAGCAGCAGAGGCTGCAGAAGATAGAATATTGCTGAACAGCAAGTGTTGCTGTCTGATTCTTACTCTGGAAGCTTCGTCTCAGGGGTGTACCCCACCATGTGAGGTGTGAGGTGTTGGTCTGCACCTAGTGGGGGATGTCTCCCGTTGGCCTACTCAGGGGTCAGGGACCCACTTTAGCAGGCAGTCTGTTCTCAGATCTCAACTTCCATGCTGGGAGATCCACTGCTCTCTTCAAAGCTGTCAGACAAGGGCATTTACCTCTGCTGAGGTTTCTGCTGCTTTTTGTTTAGCTGTGACTTGTCCCCAGAGGAGGAGTCTACAGAGGCAGGCCAGCCTCCTTGAGCTGTGGTGGGCTCCACCCAATTTGAGCTTCTGGGCGGCTTTGTTTACCTACTTAAGCCTCAGCAATGGCGGGCGCCCCTCTCCCAGCCTCGCTCTGCCTTACAGTTAGATCTCAGACTGCTGTGCTAGCAATGAGGGAGGCTCCGTGGTCGTGGGACCCTGTAGGCCAGGTGTGGGATATAATCTCCTGGTGTGCCGTTTGCTAAGACCCTTGGTAAAGCGCAATATTAGGGTGGGAGTTACCCGATTTTCCAGGTGTTATGTGTCTCAATTTCCTTTGGCTAGGAGAAGGAATTCCCTTCCCCTTTGTGCTTCCCAGGTGAGGTGATGCCTCGCCCTGCCTCAGCTCTTGCTGCTCAGGCTGCACCTGCGGACCAGCGCCAACTGTCCAACAGGCCCCAGTGAGATGAACCCGGTACCTCAGTTGAAAATGGAGAAATCACCCATCTTCTGTGTCGCTCATGCTGGGAGCTAGAGGCTGGCACTGTTCCTATTCGGCCATCTTGGGCGCACCCCCGTAGACTTATTTTTTAATAAACAAAATCATCAAATATATCAAGTGATTCTCCTGCCTCAGCCTCTCAAGTAGCTGGGATTACAGGCATACACCATGATGCCTGGCTAATTTTTTGTGTTTTTCACAGATATGGGGTTTCACCATGCTGACCAGGATTGTCTCAAACTCCTGACCCCAAGTAATCCACCCGCCTTTGTCTCCCAAAGTATTGGGATTACAGGTGTGAGGCACTGCACCTGGCCTGTTTAACTTCTTTTACAACTGCCAAGCTGTTTTCAAAGTGGTTGCACCATTTTATCTTCTCACCAACAGTATATGAGAGTCATGTTGCTCCACATCCTTTCTGATAATTGTTATGGTTCTTCTTTTTAACTTTAGACCCTCTAATAGAGGTGTAATGGCATCTCATTGTAGTTTTCATTTGCATTTCTCTAATAACTAAATTAATCATCCTTTTATGTCCTTATTTGCTTTCCATATATATTTTTGGTGTAGTGTTTGTCCAAATCTTTTACCCATTTTTTAAATTCCAATGTTCTGTTTTTTTATTAAAATTTAAGAAATATTTATGTAGTCTATAAACAGGTCCTTTATCGGATCTGTGATTTAAATATTTTTTTCCCACTCTGTAGCTTGCTTTTACACTTTCTTAACCGTGTCTTTCAAAGAGCAAAATTCTTAAAGTCCAATTTATCTTTTTCTTTTTTTGGTTGTGCTTTCGGTATCTGTATATTTAAAGTGGTTTTCAATAGGCAGCATGTACTTTGATGTTACTTTTCATAATCCAAACTGACAGTCTATGTCTTTAGAGTTTTTAGACAGCTTACATTTAATGTGATTACTAACATGGCTGAGTTTAAATCTCCCATCTTACTATTTGTTTGCCATTTGTGCCGTCTGTTCCTTGTTATTCTTTTCCTCTTTTTCTGCATTTTTTTGGGTCAAATGCCTTCTATTACTGCATTTTATCTCTTGTGTTGGCTTATTAACTATAACTCACGGTAGTGATATTTTAGTTGCTTTAGAATGCATAGTGTGTGTATATACAGTGTACATACATATGTATATGTATGTATGTGTGTTATTTCAATTCTTTCAGTCTATTTTCTGTGTTTCATTTTGAATCGTTTGTATTGCTACCTTTTCAAGTTCAAGTTCATTAATAGTTTCTTCTGCAACATTTAATCTGTCATTAATCTCATTCATTATATTTTTCATTTCCAACATTTTAATATCCATCTGTACAAGTTTTGGGAAAATATATGTAAGATCTTTTCCATTTCTTAATATAATCAATTTTTCCTACTGTTTCTTAAACATATGGAATACAGTTACAACTGTGTTAATGTACTTCTATGCCAAAAATCTCTGGATTATCCTCCTCTATGCAGCTCTCTCCTGTCCAGTACTTTGCAAATTCTCCTTACTTGACCTCCCTGAACTTCCAGTTCCATCCCTTCAACTCAAGAAGACTGTTGATTCCACCTGTTTTTGTTCTCTCTGAATCTCAACCTGGAAATTCACTCCAAGTAGTAAAGTGATAAATTTTTATAACATGAGAAATTCACTGTAATACATTAGTTGAAAATATGTGAACTGCTGGTCTACCACTCTACAAAAATGTAAAATTTTGAGTTTTTAGCTGATCAATGTGGAACTCTAGTATGGGTTCAACATCAACCATATATCAAGCAAGTTCTTCATCAAAGCACATTTTGGAAAGAAAACTGGCTTAGTTTGGATTCCTCCAGAAGCTGACCTTGAGGTAAGGATTCTACTACAAGAAGATTATTTGGGAAGTGATTCAGGAAACACTGGAAGGGGTAGGTAAATGAAACAGGAAAAGGAAGGCAGTTAATAAAGGGCATATTATCAAACAAATTCTCTATCATCACGGGCAAAAGGAGCTCAATGCTGATGTAGAATCTTGCAGTTCAGTATAGAACAGCCTCAGAGTTATCTCAGCTTAGGGTTGAAGGAGTTGAGGTATTTAAAAAACTCCCACCAGTCAGTAGTTAGAGTTGCCAAGGTGGGTGCTGATTTTCTGGAACTTCTGACCTGCTCTGAGTGTGGGCAGGGCAGTCCCTAACACCAAAATTTCCCTCAGGCAGAGATTCAGATGTTGGCAGTTAAAGGTCGGTCCAGAGTGCACTACAGAGGTGAGCCTGAGGAGATGCAATAGAGAAGAACTGAAAGTGGTGGGAAGAATCCCACAGGAGTTGAAAGCAGAGTCTTTAAGAGTCAGAAACCCTTGGTTCAACTCACGGCACCCACCTTGAGTAATAGTTGACTTGGGTAGGTGATTGAACTTTTTTTAAAGCTTCTTTATTCTCTCTCTATGAAATAACAGTAGTACCTGCTTTGAGGCCCTTGTAAGCATTAAGTGACTCAACTTAAGTGAAGCTTTGGTACATTACTAGGTACAGTCAGTGCTTGGTGAATATCTGCTGCTGTTATAATAATTTCTATTACTACTATATTTAAAACTGTGAGATTTGTATGACATGTAATATTTCTATTAAGAGATAAGGGTACATCAATATAGGAATTTCCACACTACAAGAGTTTTATTGTGGGTCTCAATTCAAATATTATTAAATGTCCAATACAAACATTTTCACCTTCTAGAAATAATTTATTGTTTTGTTCTTAATACCAGAAACATTTGGTCCAACAAGTTGAATCAGCATAATCCACCATAATTTATTGTTTTGTTCTTAATACCAGAAACATTTGGTCCAACAAGTTGAATCAGCATAATCCACCTGTAACCAAGAGGACTTAAACAAGATACAGGAAGCTGTAACGCAAGGCACATTTTCCATAGAAGTTAAAATGTATTTTTGACATCCAAGAGAAAAGCTTCTTAGCGGAAAATTAGCTAAAATTTGACTACCTATGTCATAGAAACACGCCAAAGGGTAACATAGATGGGGCAAAATAATAAAACCTGTATGAAACAATGATTTAGAGCGTTGGTTCTCAACCCTCAGTAATAATTTCCCCCAGGGGACATTTGGCAAAGTTTGGAGACATTTCTAGTTGTCACAATTGGTGGAAAGAAAGGTGCTTCTGGCATCTAGTGAGTAAAAACCAGAGATGCTGCTACCCACCCTATAAAGCACAGAATAGCCCCTGACAACTGAAGTCGTGCCTTGATTAAGGAACCTTAATTTACAGTCTATGTTATAATGCCATAAACCTTTAGGATCTCTAAACAATAATACTTCTGTTGTGCAATATTATTTTAAAAAATAAGGTTAAATAGAGTATATTTTCTAAATGTTAAAAAACATAGTCTTCCTATGAAAAGAAGTATACATAAAGAAGGCTTTGAATGCTGGGCAGCCATCCCTACTATAAATTTGCTGTGTTTCAACCTGCCACATGAAAGCAATTTCAACAAGCCATCAACAAAGCCAGATAATTAAAACATTGGTGTAGACATAATCTTGGTTAATTCACCCTGACATGTAATAGCTGAAATAATGACAGAGAAGAACCTGGGGAAACTAAGGTCAGAAATGTAGCACATGGGGCTAAAATACTCATTTTGAAATTATTTTAAGCAAAATGATGGTTTATTACAATGACATATATTGCCTTTTTGTTTTCATTAGCAATCCCTCTGGGAACTTTGACACAAGTACAAGCTAAACCTGATTACTTGGTTTATAGAACACAGAGAACATTATCAAAGAGCTAATGACAATGTCTATTCACTTAGAGCTCTGAGCAACCTGGCAACTTTTAATCAACTTTTAAAGGCACAAGAGCAAAACAAAAAATGAGAACGAATGTTTTTACTCCTAACTATTGGAAGGTAAAGAGGCATGTCAACAATTGTTCAAATAGCATCAAAACTGAGTTAGAAAGTGTAAGCAGAGAAGCAAACACATTTTCAGTATGGCCATTTTTTTTCCTAACTGACAAATTCTACAAAACCCAACAAGAAACTGTGATCCAAATCCATTTTTTCTACTGAAATTGCTTTCTTATAGCACAGCTGTACTAAAACTAAAGAGCCTGAAACAGAGTTTCCTCTGTAAGAAGCTAAAAGAGATAGAAGGGTGGGCTCTGAATTTTTAATTTATTAAATATCGATCAATGCATGCTAACAATCAACTGTTAAATAACAGTACTAATATTTTATATCAGTTATAATATAATGGATGTTTCTATCCATTCTATTATAATAATGGATGTTTCTATGCATTATATTATAACTAAAACTCTTCCAGTCTTAGAGCTTGGATATTTAGCATATGAAAATGCAAAATGCAATAGTGAGTCAAGTCAGAGTAGAAGGAATTATTAGGAGCATGCCACAATTCGTACAAAAATGTAAATGAGAGGAGTAAGAAGAAAATTGTCACTCAGAAATCAAGACTCAGACCACATGAGCTAGTACTTTTTCTCTATTACTTGAACAACTCTGTCTTAAGCACTTAAAAATGCACTGAGAGTTGATTTAGCATCTGTGATGTAAGACATCAATACATCAAGGCCTATAAACAACAACAAAAAGATGCATGCTAAAGCATATAAACCCACCGCGTTAAAAGAATGAATTATACTTTTTTCTACATTTCTTTCTTCTTCAGTTTTCTTTTCTCCCCAAAGTCAGTATTCATTTACTTAACCAAGACAGTTTTCAGTGAACTATATGTTAACTTTTCTACTGCAGGAGAAATTCATATTCAGATTTGTTCCATCCTCCTACTTCTTTGACATGTAGTACTTAAAAATGGAAGAGAACAATTCTTCTTTAAGATAATATTATTTACTATACAGAAATAATTACAAAAGTTAGGCTATTATCTTCAAGAAGTCTTCATCACAAATGCATCTGCCAAAATACATGAAGTATATCGGTTCACATGTTTTCAACTTGTCAAAAAGACCTTATCTGCACACACCAAAAAACCATTATATTAGTGATAGTAAGGCAATATCACCAAAGTTTCAAGTCTATTAACAGTTTCCAAAGGATTGAACTACCTTAAACACTCCACTCATTCAATGACCTGGGCAACATGCATAGCACATTTGAAAAAAATTACAAGAAAAAGGCAGCTTAGAAAGTGATAGGGTGGAAGGAGACTTTGTTGTCTAATTTCAGATGAAAACTTTGTTGTATCAATGTTGATGGACATACAGGTGGAATAGGGAAAATGCCATGCCAGTGTTCCACAGCAAGACCTGTCACTATTCCACAACAGGGGTTCCTTCATTTAATCCTATGAGCTGCTATCACGTTCCAGGCTCTGGGCTAGCAGATGAAGTTGTCCACGTGGAAATGACAACTAGAGGAACTCCCAAGGAGCTCAGTCAATTGAGGAAAGATACAGAAAGATCAATACAAAGAACAGAGTATATCCAATACTGATGATGAGTGTGTGTACTGGGTTTAAACCCAGGAACTCTGGCTCTAGACACCATCCAGTTCTACACTATACTACACTGTTTCCCACAGATTCAGCTTGAGGGAGAAGAGGCTCTCCAAAATATCAAGATGTGGTACAGGAAGCGGAGGAATGGATTCTAAGCAGGCGAAAGTCCATGAGGCCAGTATGTATTTGGAAAAAGCAAAGAAGGGCCTTCCAGGCACAGAGAGAGCCTTTATTATGAACTGCGTCTGTATAACAGTATCATTAGGGCCACTCTTCACTGACACTCAGGTAGCTTGCTAGCACCAGAAACGCAAAACTATCAAAAGTCACCACTACCCATAAGCACTGATCACAAACATCATATTCCTCCACTGGTTGGTGTGTTTTTGTACATAAAAGACCAAAGGCACTGATAACTCCTCTGATGATGAGTTGCTCGAGGAAGCCAGAAAATAAAGCAAAAACAAAACAAAACAAAAAACACCAAGATGTCAGCTCACCATGGAAAGTGCCTTTGCTTTATCCCCACAACAACCCCTTTCTCTTTCATCCAAGGACGAAACAAACTCCCCAGGCCCCCTTGAGTTCCTCCAGAAAACTGAAAGTCATCTTTTCATCAACTCAGATCCTTCAACTGATGTGGATCTTCAAAATATTAAAGATTAATCCCGAAGAACACACTGCATTTTGCCATATTCATGTCAGATTTGTAAGTCAGAATCCTAAGTTGATATGTGTGACTAAGACAGGCAAAGACAGGAACGCAGATTAAATTTTTTCAGAAAGATAAAGATACCATCCACTTGGAACGTAATTAGTAAAGCTTTTAATTAACTGGCACTCCCAAAATAGAGGAAATCAGATATAATAGATGTCCTTTGACAGTAATAAAATTAACATCTCATTAATTAATGTAACTAGACTTCCCCCAACCCTATTGATTTCCTGTACTTTTATCAGAATCTGTTTTCAAGCAAAACAAAAAATACAGGTAAACATTGCCAATTCTTCTTCTGTCGCTTCCATCAGATTGAGACTTCCCTGAGGGCAGGAATTACGTCCCATGCATCTTTGTATCTCCCGGAATGTCCCTGACATAGCTCTGTCTTTGTGAAAAGAAAGAGAAGGTCAAGGGCAAGGGGAAAGTCAAAAGGAAAGACAAGGAGCAAAGCAAGAGACAGAGTGAACCCAGTCAGCATTATGGCTGTATCTACCACACCAACCACTACAGTTTCTACATAATCACTCAGCAAACGTTTGTGCAACTGCTCCCTAGCGGATGGTGAATTCCGTGACTGATTGGCAGTAGAGTCTCCTTTGGTATTTCTTAGTTGGCCCACAATGTCACTTTTGATTATTTTTTCAATTCACCATCCTTTCATCAGCCAAAGCAGAACCAGCCTACTCTCATTCTCTTATTTTGGCACAGACTTCCATGTGAGTGATTCATTCTCTCTCTCTCCCTCTCTCTCTCTGTCTCTGTCTCTCTCTCTCTGTCTCTCTCTCTATTTTGAGGTCATTACAAAAAAAATTTCCCTGTTTCTTCCTCCCTGCAGGACTCTTATCCCTCTCTGAGCGTTTTTTGAGTCTAGGCAGGTTTCAGCAGTATCACCAGCCCAGTAACAGCCCTTGGATAAAAGAGCTGTCTGCCTAAGCTCCTCAATTTATTAGAGCCTTCAGACATGAAAGAGTAAACCAATTCCTAGTCAGCAAAGTTGCATTACAGAAAAAAGCAAATAAAACCATCAAACAGATTACATACAAGCCTTGAATCCAAAATTAAAGAATATAGGGAAACAAGGTACTTAATCAATTAGGATGAGCCCTATGTTCCCTTTACAGCCAGGAACCAACCAATTAAACAAGCAGCAAATAACAAACAAGCTTTCAATTCCTGATATTTATGTAGCAAATGATATGGTCATTCATTCTAATGTCCCAGTTTAAAGTCTCTGACTTAATTCTTCAAATGTATTGAATTAGAATAGTTAATTTCCTTAACTGTGTCAACTCATTCAAGGTCATTTTCTCCCATTCAATCAGGAAATAGTTTTGTACCTACACTAACATTTGTACTTCTGCCAGTTACGACATTTAAAAGGGAGAGTAACATTTGGGGTGTCTATTAATACATCTAAGCCATTCTGTACTGTCTGACATAATGGAATGATATAAACAGAATCCATTGTCATTTTAATGCAAAGACAATACATCTGATGCCTTTTTTACATATTCTACATCTCACACTATTAATTGAAATTGCTACTGAAACAAGAGTGGCATAGTTAATGCCATTACATTCTAATTAATCAATATCTTTCCAGAAACTTACACAAGAAAGAAAGTTTTAAGTTCAGCTGCCAGTAAAGAGTTCACAGGTATGTATGGGGGAAATGTATTTTCACAAATTATTCATTTGGATTATAGCAAAATAGTTAAAATGTCTTTGTGTGTTTGTGTGTGGAGGAGGGTGTATGTGCCTGCATCACATTAAGGCACCTTACTGCATAATTTTTTTTCTAGATTTAAATTGGGCAATTTCAGCATTAAAAATTAGCATTTTTAGCTCATTAATATTTCAGTTGGTGAACTTAAATAGTTATAAGTTATGTTCTGATAGAGAGAAAGAAAGAGAATGAATATTAGCGTCTGAAAATTCCTAAGTTACTTCCCAGAAGCAGCTTTCACACTGTGAGAATCTGGTTACCATTACAACATTAGTGTAGTTAAATGTACAGAACTTGAGGACATGCTCTGGTGACCAATTTTTACAATACCAGGTAATTTGGTTCCTTATGTACATTACAAAAAGTGTGCTGCCCAGATCATCAATGAGAACTACTCAAGTATTTGAAAAAAATACATTTGCCTTTAGAATTTAATAGGGGAGAAAATGAACCTAAGACCAAAAATACTGAAAATAGTACCAAGGTACCCATGAATTAATTCATTCATATATTCATTCATTCATTATTTACAGAATATACTTTATGTGCCAGGTGTTTCTTACATAAAGAAAGTTAAGGAGGCATGGCCCTTTCCTTCCTTATCTCTTCCCTCTGTTTCTTGTTTTGAACAAGCATGTAATAAGCATCTTCCACTGCAATACATTGTAC
Organism: Rhinopithecus roxellana; assembly: GCF_007565055.1. NCBI lineage: Eukaryota > Metazoa > Chordata > Mammalia > Primates > Cercopithecidae > Rhinopithecus > Rhinopithecus roxellana. Next base: position 35,599,188 of record NC_044551.1, read on the forward strand.
TAAGAGCTATAGTGGAGATGATGGGAAGACACAGATCCTTTACCCTCATTTATTTCACAAATAGCTGTGGGAAAAGCTATATAACAAGATCTTTTATATTAGAGGGGATGAGCAAGCATTTGAGAAAAGTACTATTAAAACAAAAATCTGTAACACAGTAGAGGAAGAAATTTATCTGTCTGAGAATGGGACATTTTAACTTGACAAGAAAATGATTAGAGGGCTTGCAGTTGTAAAGAGCATTGCACACAGAAGGGATTACACTTGCAAGGATTTGGAAGAGAGAAGGCAGCGTATTCTGGGGATGGTTTTTGTTGAGTGATATCCTCATCAATGCTTTTTCTGCCCACACTTTTTGCCCTGGCACCAACCTCTTTTCAGGCCCTGAGATGTAATGCAGCCATCACAAAACTCAGGGGTATATGCACATAGAGAACATAGAAGCCAGATTCTTGGTTTTTAAGCACGAAAGTCAAAGTCCATGTGGCATGCAGGTACTAAAAGGATCACTCAATTCCCTCATTCAGTCTCTGCAAAAATGTCGTCTTACTCTGCCTTGTTTTCCAATCATAGTACTCACCACCTCCTGAGAATGTTTATTTATGTATTTATTACCTGTCTCTCCCTCACTCCATCTGGAACAGAAGCTCCATGAGACTGGTGTGCTTGTCTTCCCAATAGCTTCATTCCACTCATTCATTTATTCATTCAATCATCTAAAATTAATTGAGCTCCAATGACACAAAATGCTAGACATATAAAGATGAATGAGACATCATCTCTGTTTTCAAAGAATATATCACTCACAAATGTGGATGTTTTGGTTATCTCCTCCTCAGTAACAAGCAACTCCAAAGCTTAATGGCTTGACACAACAATTTATTATCATTATATTTCATGATTCCTCTAGTCAAGAATTAGGACAATCCATAGTAAGAATAAGCTAGCTTCTGCTCCATGAAGTTTGTGGCCTGAGATACAATGGCTTGAACAGCTGGAGGGTTAGAATGACTGAGGGCTGGGACAGGTGGGACTGGCTGAACAGCCTTCTCTATCTCTACATGGCCTTTCCAAGTGGCTGGTTTAAGCTTCCTCTCAGTAAAATAGCCCCAGAGTATGTGGACTTCTTATACACTGGCTCGGAGTTCCTAGAAATCAAAGTAGAAGCTGCCAGTCCTTTTAAGGGCAAGGCTCAGAATGCCCCACCATTATTTACATTACACTCTATTAGCAAAGTAGTCTCAGGCAAGTCCAGAGTATAGGAGAGGGGAAATAGAACCTACCTCTTGATGGGAAGAGTGTCAAAGAATTTACAGCATCTTTAATCTACTACAGTGAGGAAAACCCATTCTCAGATAACTCTGCCATAAGGCAAAAAGAAAAGTAGCAGTAAGGGAGCAATGCTGGCGTCAAAAGCAAGACTTGGGTATCTACCCAATGTGATTTTGAGTTCTGCTGCTTACCAGGTATGTGATGTTGGGAAAATTACTTAAACATTCTGAATTTCTGCATCCTTATCTGTAAAAGGAAGATAGTTTTGCAGCCCAAAATTCATATAACTGTTTTAAGAATTACATGAGATTTCATTCATGCACATGCACTTGAAGATATACATGTACATGTACCCACTCATGTGCATACAGAAACAGAGCACACACATGGCCCAGGCATTGGGACATGGTAAAGAGTCAAGGAATATTAGCTGTAGTTATCACTAAGAATGGCATAAAAATGGTATTATGAATTTTCCCACATCTTGATAATCATATACTTCATATTTTTAAACACATGCTTTTGAAGTGACCACATCTACAGAGATGACTGGGAACAATGAAAATTCTTGTTGAGCAACGAATCAAACTCAGTTACCAGCAGCTCATGAAGGCAAGGTTGAGAGGTTGAATAAAAAATAAAGAAGAAAATAAGAGGCAGGAAATAATTACTAGCCAATACAACAGGGTCTTAGAAGAAATGAAATAGATCTAAGCAGGCAGCAGCATTAGAAGCAGAATATTATTTTCCATTATTTCTTTACTTTGTGTTATACAGAGAATCGTGAGCAAATACATTTACAGATGAATAAATTGCACGATTAGATGGCAGTGGTGGGTTTATAGTCTAAGCGATACATACTCTGAGAACCAAAGAGAAATCTGGTGAGTCAAACCAATGGCTTTTAGAAATCATCTTTAGGTTTTATAGGGAATCAGAATATAACAGAATGTGAAGGGAAGTCTTTCCCTAACCACGAGTGATGACAATGAGTAACACACAGAAGGTAGAGCTAAAAAAGTCCCACCCAATCACCGAGTCCATCTGTTCACATCAGCAAACACATATAACTCAGAGTGAGGAAAAAAGTGTCCGTCATTTGAGAATTTTACTAATTGTTCAACATTTATATTCCTGTAAAGCTAAAGGAAACCACTGCAAAGAGGCTGATTTCTGACTTTTTGAATGACTCCAGCTATAGGGGCAGTAAGTCAAGAGGGATGTAATTTGTATGCTAATTTAAAAATTATAATAAAATTAACATTAGCAACTTTCTATGTTTGTGAAAAATGCCATAGTAAAGGTGAATACACTAAGGTTTCCTCAAGTTACTAAAAGTTATCATCAATAAAATTATTAACAGAGATAAGAAAGTTCTAGTCATTTTTTGTTGCTGGAGATGACCTCCAGAATGCTGGTTTCATCCATCACCATAATCTTCCATGGGTAGCTACAGAGCTGATTGCTTTGCCAATCATGAAAAACTCCCAAGTTCCTTTCTTCTCAAGTTTATACATGAAATTAAAAAAAGGAAACCTATCCAGACCAAAGTACATGGGCAAAAGGATGTGGCACAGAACATCAAAGATTAAGAGAGAGGCAGCAGTGCCCTGAAGAGACAGCATAATTCAGATAGCATTCTGTCCTGGTCCTCTGTGAGGTCTAGCTTGGCATAAAAAACAGGTTTACAGATAATGAATCACTTTTGCCAGAGACTCCTAGCCTCCACCTCCCAGGAGGTTGTGTGAAATATAAAAAGCCATTTGATGTCTTCCTAAAAGTCTCCCACCTTTTCACCACCGTGGTTACAACTGTGAAATATCTCCAAGTTCTATTTCCAGCTGACGGTTAAGCGGGATGGGAACGTTGCACATTTTTGGAGAAAGAGAGTTGTATTAAAATTTTTCATTGTCATAAATTCATTTGGACAAGAAGAAAATGAATGGAAAGGTAATTTGTAAAACCAGTTGTGGGCCTTATAATTTGGCTCCTTCATTTTTCTGCCAAATCCACTGAGAAGAAGGCACATATCTCACTCCTTCCTACTGTCATCATCAAATGACCAAGCCACAGAGGTGACATGGAAGGCAGCAGGTACCCAGAATTTGTAGGTTAATATTTGGTAGTAATTATTATAAATGGAAAAATGACTGTGCCAAGTGCTTCATGCACATTAGCTCATGGAAAGTAGGTAAACCCATTTTAAAAATAAGATGATGGTCATTCTCAGCAAACATAAGAACAGAAAACCAAACACTACATGTTACCACTCATAAGTGGGAGTTGAACAATGAGAGCACATGGACACAGGGAGGTGAACATCACACACCGGGGCCTGTTGGGATGCGGGGCTAGGGGAGGGATAGCATTAGGAGAAATACCTAATGGAGATGACGGGTTGAGGGGTGCAGCAAGCCACCATGGCATGTGTATATCTATGTAACAAAACTGCACGTTCTGCACATGTACCCCAGAACTGAAAGTATAATTCTAAAAAAAGATGGGAGCACAGAGAAGTAAAATAATTAATGTTATCCAGTCCTTATATGGCATGCATTGGATGACTCAGAATTGGCCACTGTGCTATACCACTTCATATGCTACTGTTTTTAACTAAGTATGTGTCCTTAGGTGAGTCACTCACTGCCTTTCATCTCCATATATAGTATTCCATTCTATGATCAGCATTTGTAATATGAGCAGGACAGCACCAGGCTTCCTCAATTAAGTTTTTGTGGAAAGCAATTAAGAAGTGACTGGAAAACACTTGATGTAAAGGTCAGTTCTTTTTCTCTTTTATTTATGATCTAATCTTTTCTTTCTTTCCATCATTGTAAGAACACTTCTATTAATAAATTATACTTCTTTCTAATATCCCTGAGTCACAACTTTCTTCTAACGTGATAAATCGCCTTGTTTATAACACACACACACACACACTACACACACACACACACACACACACCAGCCTTAGCAATAACCTCTGGTGGCAATGAACAAGCTTCCTCAGGATTAGTTTTTACTCTTTAAGTGTAAGGAGAACTTTATTAAGGAAAATGGAAAATTTACAATGAAGAAGGGAAATACAGCACAGTATAAATTTTATTTTTAAAAAATTCAAAATTTTAGGACTAGAGAAAGACAGAAAAGCAGAAAGCTGCCCCAGCCAATCAAAGAGGTGTGGCTCTGTGCAGAGAAGACACACTAGGTCAGAAGAAACAACACAAACTTCAGATAAGTGTGAGACCTTCACAAGCTGATTGGTTTTTCTCCTTTGAATACTGACATTTTTTCTAAATTTTGTAGTAAATAAATGTTCAGTTTCAAAGTATCAGTTTTACTGGAAGATACTCATACCATTATAAGAGTAACTGGATGTGTTCGTTCAGAATATAGCACTGTATTAATCCAGATCTTTGGGATGTAACAGAAACCCATTCCAAGTTAGTGTGAGCAATATTCTGTGGGGAAAGGGTGCAAAATTTATTAGAAAAAATATACAAGTGTCCAGTGAAACCAAGTCAAGGGAAGACGTGTTTCTGTGCTTTGTAAAATGCTGGGACCAAGAACTATGCAGCCACTGGCGGTTCAAGGTGCAGGCCCAGCCTGGAGGCTTCATCATGTCCTAGCTGTAGCCCCCCTACTCCATGTTCAGGTTTTTATTCCCAGCTCTACATTTACAGGAAACAGAATCAGATTATCTTGCCTTGAGCCAGAAGTCACCTCTCCTGTTCTATATTGCTCTTGCCACAGGCAGAATGAGAAGGTCATACAGTTCAATTAACTCATATCGCCTGTGCATGTAAATGTTGAGCCTTCAACTGTACATACATGGCAGAAAGAGATATAAAATCTTTAAAGTGAGGACAATTCAGCCTGACTTTAAAGTGAGGACAATTCAGCCTGACTGACCTACTCGTGAGTATGTGACCTGGTGTATGCATAGTTTGGAAGATATAAATCTGCTGTTACCTCCCTTTACCTCAGCGTGAGTATCAGTGTATGTGTGTGAGCATAAGTGAAAGTCATTCTAGTACTTAAAGCTATGTATTTTAGTAGATATGGTTTTTACCTTATGCCTAGACTTTCTAACATAATCCTCACATAAGATACCATTGCTTTGTACAAACATTTCTCTTTGACCAGCACCCGTTCTTGAGGGTGGAAGGTGATTATTTGAGAAATGGAATATGGAATAAAGATGCAGTTTCCAAGGTGTCTTTGAAGAATATGGCTTCATATAAACTGAAAACTCTTACATGGAGTTGATAGTCTTATAATCAGGCTGGAGAAGAGTCGAAAAACAACTGATCAGAAACCATTACAATCAATGTCTTAACAGAAGTAGAATAGAGATGATGCCCTGATATTAAAAGTTAAGTATTTTTAAGAACAGTTAAATATTTTGAAGTTTTTTTAAATTTTCAGTTATCTCACAACTGAATTAATGACAAAAATATTAAGACACTTTAATCCATTAATTATATGGATAACTTTTTGTGATGCTGTGCTAATTTATTAAAATTCTATTTTGTTAGTTTTCATAATATAGCTGCTCATCAGAACTGATATATGCCACCACCACTAGACACTAACAAGCATCTTTTGATCTTTTCAGCTCAAAGTAACGTCATTTTAGTCAGTTTTTTTTGTTTTTGTTTTTGTTTTTTTTTTTTTTTTTTTTTTTTTTTGGTGTTTGCTTTTTCATTGAGATGGAGTCTCACTCTGTTGCCAGGCTGGAGTGCAGTGGCACGATCTCACTGCAACCTCCGACTCCCTCCCTTCTCCTGCAATTCTCCTGCCTCAGCCTCCTGAGTAGCTGTGACTACAGGCACACACCACCATGCCTAGCTAATTTTTGTATTTTTAGTAGAGATAGGGTTTCACCATGTTGTTCAGGATGGTCTCTATCTCCTGACTTCGTGATCCACCCGCTTTAGCCTCCCAAAGTGCTGGGATTACAAGTGTGAGTCACTGTGCCCGACCAGTCAGTTATCTTTTTTTTTTTTTTTTTTGGCTATTAGAAAAACAACAACAACAACAACAGCAACAATCTCAAATAAGTTTCAGAAACAGCAGCAAAGAACTTTTCTGGCTTATATGATCAAGTAGTCCATTGAGAGGCATAGCTAGATCCAGAGGTTCAAATATTGCCTTCAGGAATCTTTCTCCCTTTCTTCCCCTATCTTTCTTCTCTTCTTTACTAGATATTAGCTTCATTTTCAAACTGAGTCTTTCAAAGCAGCAGCTGACATTTCTCCCCACAGCCCAAGCTCATAGTGATAAAGTTAAGGTGGACTTTCTCCAGGCATCTATTTCACTTATTTCACTTAGCCCAAAAGGATTTCTATTCATCTAGTTGGGCCATGACCCACCCCACCACCAGAAGAATCATTGTGTCTAGAAAAATGTCCTATATGATTGGCCAGGACTGGGTGAGGGCCTGGGATAGAAATAACATAAATACATCTGGGCTTTTCTTCTTCCCCCTCAACCTTTGGGGAGGAAAGGGTAGTCACATCCTCCTAAACCATATGAACTGAACATGATTCTTATAAAGTGAGAAAAGGATAGTTTCCCTACGAAACCTATAAAATGGGGGAAAATCATATTTGCTGTAAGCTTCAAGATAAACTTTCAGAAATGGCATACTAGAAAAACACATATTTGTAATACACCTGACAAATGTTTGGCATCACTAATATATAAAGAGCTTATAAAGTAGAGAAGAAAAAGACCATCAACCCCCCAAAATGGGCAGAGATATAAACAGAGTATTCACCAAAAAAAAAAAAATGCAAATGGACTTTAAACGTTTGAAAAGATGTGAACATTGCTCATAATAAGAAAAATATAAATTACAACTACAATGAGGGATTATTTCTCACCTACTAAATTGGGAAAAATCCAAAAATTTGAGAAGGTTATTGGCAAAGTAGCAGGGAAACAGCCACTGATTAATATATGCATATACACATTCCCACTGTTGAAGTGAGAGTTCACCGGTAAGCAAGGGGAGGATCTAGAATGATCCATGTGGAAATGGATAAGAATCAGATACATCAGTATAAATTCATGTTTAGTTTGATATAGATTAAGCTCTGTATTGGGGATCAGAAAGTGACACCCCAAAATGAAGCCCTCAGAAGCAAAAGTTTCTCTCTGACCTTCTGACCTTTTCCTGCTCTTCTGTCTCTCAGTCTCATTCTCCCCTTAGACTAGCCATGGAAACTAGAATCCCTCTTCCCTAGGATGGGTCAGAGAACCAGAACCCCTTTTCACCAAGGCTAGCCATAAAACCTAAAAATATTACTCTAATGTGCTGTGTAAAAACTTCCCATAAAGGAATTATCTGACCTACCTTGTTTGACTGTAGGTCATCAGATCCCCATTCCAGAGAGGGTCCCACCCCATACCCAGAAGGAAAGAATGCTGCACAGAGACACCAAGAGACATCTAGACAGACAGGCCTTTCTGGGTTTCCCCATTCAGTCTAGAGATCAGACCCTTTTTATGCAATTATATTTCTACACGACTGTCCATATGTCATTGAATCCAACCATAAAAATGGTTTCCCCTGTATCTTTTGGTCTTCATTCTGAAGGCTCCCTTGTCATATAATCAAATACATTTGTACATCTTTTCTCCTATTAATCAGCATTGTGCCAATTGATTTTCAGTGACCCATCAGAGGACAAAGGGAAAGTTTTCCCTAGGCCTCTACATCTGTTAACTGAGAAGCCCTAAAAGAAACCATGCCCAAGTAGCAATAAGCACACCCAGTGCCCCAGCGCCCAGGTCTTTTTTTTTTTTTTTTTTTTTTTTTTTTTTTTTTTTTTTTTTTTTTTTGAGGCGGAGTCTCGCTCGGTCACCCAGACTGGAGTGCAGTGGCGAGATCTTGGCTCACTGAAACCTCTGCCTCCGAGGTTCAAGCAATTATCCTGCCTCAGCCTACTGAATAGCTGGGATTACAGGCATGTGCCACCATGCCCAGCTAATTTTGTATTTTTAGTAGAGATAGGGTTTTTCCATGTTGGTCAGGTTGGTCTTGAACTCCTGACCTCAGGTGATCTGCCTGCCTTGGCCTCCCTAAATTTTGGGATTACAGGCGTGAGCCACCATGCTCGGCCTACGTCTTGATGTTTAATACCATTCTCCAATAAAAGAAGCCAGAGATCTTTGGAAAATTCTAGATTCTAGAATGGAGGCAGAAAATACATGCACCTGGATAATCCTATAGTAAGAAGTGCACACACACAAAAAAAAGACAAAACAAAAAACACACCTTGAGGGGATGTGTCAAGGGACACAGTAGTCAACTGAAAGAACTCTCAATAGCCAAAGTTGGAAAAAGTTAAACAACAAAATACAGTATTGGATTATAAACCTAAGTATTGCTAACAAAAAAAAAAAAAAAAAAAGACTGACACAAAAGTCAAAGGAAATAGCATTTCTTTGGTAAACCTATAAACCTATAATTGCAATTCTGGCACATTGAATCAGGGCAGCCCTGAGTTATGTCCTATACAGCAAGAGCAGAAGAGGTTTTTTACCAGGGATTTCCACAAAAAATGTTTTCAAAGGCAGATCATTGCTGGGTGGAAATCCTGAATCATAAACCCATTCTGATTGGTTAGCTAACCAGGGTTTGATTGGTTAGCTAACCAGGGTACACCCACCTGAGAGATGTTGAGGGCTGGCAGATACTGACTTCATCTGTTTATTCAAGTCTATTGGAATAGTCTGTGGTTTGACCCTGAGCAGGTGTGAGTGAAATCCTCTCACAATCTCCCAACTCCACTCTAATTAGAAAGCCTTAGCCTTAGTCATTTCATTTCCTTTCACAGTAGGAAATAAATAAATGAGTAAATACAAATATAAATAAACAATTGAATAAATTAAATGGGGGAGAAGGAGATATGTTAAATATTTATTTACTAATTCATTTTAAAATGACAAAAATGAATCCATTATATGTTGTAAAGGAAAATAAAAATCTCAGCACCCCAAAACTCCTTATGCCAAAGCGAAAGTTAAGCCTAGAGGCTGAGTCACACACACCCTCCTCCTAATGAGTAGCTATTACTAGCATTATACATTAGCCAGACCCCCCAGGAAAGGTAAAAGGCTTCAGGCATCTCTGAATGGCCCCACAAATCATTTACAGGCAAATTTTTTGCTGGCCTCCCATAAACAAGGACATGAGAATTGTAACTTTGGGTCTACAATCTAAGTCTAGCTCCTAAAACTAAAATCTGTTTGATTCCACACTGATGATATCATTACAACCTTTTCTCTCCAGGTGCAGAACAGAGACAAGATCAATCATTCCTCCACCTACCCAGAAATGTGTGCATAATTGATTCTTCCTTTACTCTTTTTTCTTTTCTCTTCAAATATTCACCTTAATTTTATGTGAAATGTAGATTTGCTGGGCATTAACTAAAGTCTCACAAGAATGTTACCATTTGCTCCTACCCACCTCTTTCCCTACATGTCTTTCTCCCTTTAGGAAAATGTATAAATATAAACCTTCTGAAAACCTATTCAGAAAAACAGCAACAGATGCCTCTGTGGTTTGCATTTTTCTGGCTGTGCCCTAAAACTGGCTTAAAAACTCCAATTGATTGAGATGCCTGCCTCAGTCACTCATTTTGGTTATCAATGTTAACATAAATAGCACATTTTTATGAAAAATAGCTATATTTCCCCCTAAAAATAAAAAGTAGATTGAATTGTTTTGCTTTTTGCAAATCTCTTTAATACATGGCTTAATGGAAGAGAGTTTGAGTTTTACATCTGCACTGCATTCAACGTGTTGTGATATCACATGTCAAATAGATTCTGGAAAACACTGTACACCTATGACAGAATGATATTTTTAAAAAGCAAACTATATTTTACTATCAGTGTGAAACTAGTCTTGATCTCATGGATTCCTTGAAAGTGTCTCAGAAACTCCCATGCATCCCCAGAACACACTTTGAGAACTGCTGCTCTAACCTAACTTCCAATTAACAAGATACATAGAGGAACATATTAAATGACACGGGGGCAAAATATATCATCAGCAAAATATAGAATGTGAGAAACCCTATGGAACAATGATCTCATTTCTTCAACTAATAAATTATGAGAAAACAGAGCAGGGAGAAAATTATAGACTAAAAGGAACTTAACAGGCTTATTTACCAAGTGCAATGTAAGAACCTTGTTGAATCCTAATTTGAACAAATTAATTTATTTAAAAAGGAATTTATGAGACAATTGGTGGAATTTAACCACTGATTAACATTAGTATTTGTTAACATTAAATAATTGTTAAAATCTTTTAAGTAGGAGAACAACATTATGGTCACGTTTACTGAAAGTGCTTATCTTTTAGAGATACTTGCTGAAATAGTTACAGATAAAACAATATTATACCCAGGATATGCTTCAAAACAGTCTGTTAGAAGAAAGGACGGACCACGGGTAGGAGGTGAGGCTGTGTGACGATGGGTTCACAAAGTTCATTATGCTGTTTCCTCAAATTGCTTGTATGTTTTCATTTCTTCATAATAAAAAAAGAGTTAAAAAAGAGACAGAAGTCTCCAGATATGTCCACTGAAACTTGGCGCTCAGCAGGCCAAATGCCTTTTGGAGGTCCCCAAATGCAATCGGAACAAAAGCTCATTAAAAGGCAGTTTCAACACCCCCACAGGATAGACTTTGCTTTTCAACTCAGAATGACTATTCAGGGAGCCGAGTAAAAAGGGATTTTGCTGATTTCTATGTAAGGAAAGCAGACTGAATGATGTTAGTGCTTGTGTTCTGATTGTTTTTATGACAATAGGCTTTCTAGACATTTCTACTCTGTACTACATTACAGGAGTAGGGACCTGAAGGGGCTTGTGCATGTGAGCGGAACAGGGAAGGAAGGAGGGCTATTGGATGCCATGACTTATGTCCCTCTTTGTGTAAATGTGGGGAAACACAGGCTTACAGACACGTTTTTACAGTGCCCCTGGCAAACAGTAGTATATATCTTCAAAAATTCTTCATGATGAAAACTATCATAAATAATTTTTTAAGGCCGGGTGCAGTGGCTCACGCCAGTAATCCCAGCACTTCAGGAGGCCGAGGCAGACGGATCTCCTGAGATCAGGAGTTCGAGATCAGCCTGGCCAACATGGTGAAACCCCATCTCTACTAAAAACAAAAAAATTAGCCAGGCATGGTGGTGGACACCTGCAGTCCCAGCTACTCAGGAGGCTGAGGCAAGAGAATCGCTTGAACCCTGGAGGCAGAGGGGGCAGTGAGCTGAGATCATGCCACTGCATTCCAGCTTGGGCAACCCAGCGAGACTCTGTCTCAAAAATAAATAAATAAATAATACAAATTTAAAAAAACTAAAAATCCTAGCAGCCATTGAAATATATTCATACACATTGCTAAGGAAAAAATAACATGCCACAAACAATATGTGAAGCATGATCCCATTTATGCAAAGAGGAAACAAACAGAAACAAAACAATACAAATACAACACAAGTGTGCACATGTGCATTTGTGGACATGGATGATTCTGAGAGTAGTAAGTAAGTATGTTTTCACCCCAACTCCTTTTTACCCTGTAACACCAACTTGGCTACGCCACTGCCCTTAAGGTAAAGATGTCATACTAGAACCGGAGATAGAAAAAGACATCCAATTCTGGACACTTCTGTTTTCAAAAGCTGAGATCCACTTGTAAAACACTGGCAAACATTTTGTTTTTCTATGCTAGCAGGGGGAGAAAAATACCTCTCCCTGGGCAGGAGAACAAGGAAAAATAAAACAAGTAGTGTAAACTAGTTATATATCTGAAAAGAGGCCACATACTCTGAGCTCTCCAAGAAGGTTAACGTCAAGTGGATGGGAGAAATAGAACTCTCAGATCAGTACAGGGCTTGAGAGCAGAGTTGCCCATGCCTGCTTTCCCTCTGAACCCTGACAGCGAACTCTTCTGAGGGAGCTTCTCACTCTATCAAGGTATGAGAAAACTTGAAAAGAGATGTTTGGATTGAGTGGGGGGTTATCAGAGGTAGAGAAGTTCCAAGGTAGCCCCATAACTTTCCTATATCCTTGAAGAATCATTTTTCATTTGCAGAATTTTAAGGAAGAAAGTCTACACACCTGAAAGGCTCTTGGATAGACCAGTAGATGGTGGCATAATCAATGTGGCCAAGAACCAAGTGAGATTGCCAATACCTCACTGGATGCCCAGAGAGGGCTCCATGTCTGGAACAGGGTGGAATGATGTACATCCTAGCAAATTCAATGGTGGACAGACCCCATGGAAGTCCAGCTGTCTCCTCAGTCCAGAAACCATGACACTCCTTAAATTCCCAGTATTTAAATAAGTCCCAGAGAAGGATGAGCTAGGGTAACTGAAACAGTCAGGACTGAAACTTGAAATAATTTTGCTAGGATTGACTATACAGTAGATCCCCGTTATCCACAGGGGATACTTTTCAAGACCCCCAGTGGATGCCTGACACCACAGATAGTACTAAACCCTATACATACCATATGTTTTCCTAGACAGTAAAGGGTGGGTAGGATATAAGAGTAGATACCCTGGGCAAGGGAATGATTCGCCTCCTGAGTAAGATGGAAGGGAATGACACAGGATTTCACCACACTACTCCGAATGGCATGCAATGTAAAACTTATGAATTGTTTACTCCTGGAACGTTCCCTTTTAATATATTTGGACAGTGGGTAACCGAAACCATGGAAAGTAGAACTGCTAGTAAAGTGTTTTCTGTCATTAGGTGAGATGGGCAATCGAAATAATCATTATCAAGAAAAAAATGGCAAAAATTCCCAAATAGAATACTTTTGCTAAAAGAATTGACACACACACACGTAACTATGTGAGATAATGGATATGTTAATATGTTTGAATACAGTAACCATCTCACTATGCACATGTACATCAAAAATCATACTGTGTATCTAAATATATAGTTTTTTAAACTGAAAGAGAAAAATATGTTGTGTGTGTTACACACACATATTGTTAAATGAATAGGGACAGCAGTTCTCTGGTGGAACAGAGTAGGATTTAGAGAATGTGTGAAGGAAGAATCTCACTTTCCACATCATTTATATTTCTCTAAATTGTTTGCATTTTTCACATTGAGTCATGTTACTTTTGTGATAAAGGTTTTTGTTTCAAAAACAATGATAACAAGGCCAGGCGCAGTGGCTCACACCTGTAATCCCAGCACTTAGGGAGCCTGAGGCGGGCAGATGACCTGAGGCCAGGAGTTTGAGACCAGCCTGGCCAACACGGCAAAACCCTGTCTCTACTAAAAATACAAAAATTAGCAGGCGTGGTGGCGGGCGCCTGTAATCCCAGCTACTCAGGTGACTGAGACAGGGAGAATCGCTTGAACCCAGGAGGTGGAGGTTGCAGTGAGCCAAGATCACGCCACTGCTCTCTAGCCTGGCTGACACAGTGAGACTCTGTCTCAAAAAAAAAAAAAAAAATAGCTGGGCATGGTGGCAGACACCTCTAATCCCAGCTACTCAGGAGGCCGAGGCAGGAGAATTGTTTGAACCTGGGAAGTAGAGGTTGCAGTGAGCCCAGACTGCACCATTGCACTCTAGCCTGGGCAACAAAGTGAGAGTCCGTCTCAAGAAAAATAAAAATAAAAAAAAAAAGAGTACATTCCAAGTTTCTCACAAATGGTTCCCCAGACAACTGGCAGGGTGGGACTCTTTGCTACAGTGCATTTACCACAAGGCACCACGCCTTCACCACAAAGTTGGTATAGGAGAGAAACGCAGGGAAAGGCTGGGTGACATTTTCTTGTCACAAAGATGAAAAGATTAAACTGTGAAAAGCACGAAAGAATTGTCAAACGTACATGACACAAGATATAACATAGTGTGTGAAATGTGGCAAGCCCCACCACTTGTGCAACCACCCAAACACTAATTTTTCATGAAAATGGAAAACATATTAATAATAAGTAAAACCCTTGAGTACAATCACATGATAAGGTCTACAAAACACCATCTCCTGAATTGGAGCATCACCCCTATGCCCACCACAAAATGAGTCACATTTCACTTACCATTTACTTTTTATCCTTTCAATTGTTATGGACATGTATAGCCAACTGCACTTCTAAAGAGCTCATAAAGCTGTGGTTTAGTTATTCTGAGTTCAATATTTACATGCAGTACAGTTCTCAGAAACACTCATTTCAAATCAATCAAGGTTTATTGGGCACTTTTTATGTGCAGGCTCTTACTGAAGGGTGCAAGGAGGATCAGGGACACAGTTCCTGCCTTGGAGTATTTACAGTCTTAAAGGAGGGACACATAGGTAAGCAGCTAATAATTACACAAGACGAAATAAAGCAAGTGACATTAATAATAACCAGAGCAGGAGAGTATGTGGGAATGAATATTTAACTGCATGGGCATTTGGGCTGGTCTTTAAAGGACGGTAAGGATTTAAAAGGCAGAGAAACAGCAAGGGCCATAACCACACCATGAGTAAAACTAAGCAGGTGTAAAAGGCTGACGTCCTTCCACGACTCAGTGTAGGGTCTCTAAGAAAACAAATTATCTAGACCTTTCACTGTGTCTATTAATCATTTTGCATTCTGTAGTCACTGTTCTCATGTAGCCAGAGGCTGAATAGGTTGACCTGATCTAAAATTATTAGAAAGAGAAAGTGAAATAGAAATGCACTCAGCAAATGTGGGTTCCTTGAGAAGCACACGTACTCATACATCATACAGGGGTGACATGGGGGGCAGGGGGTGCTCTAAAAGCACAGCTCTGCTAGATGAACTATGCTTTCCACTGCTCACCTGAGAAGCACTGGAACATTGCATGTAACAAGACTGGAGCTCACAAAATGAACAGATAGACTTTTTCCCCCTTGGTTTCAAATTCTTCAAACTGGGCTACAGCTGAACATAAATCATAATTCCAAGTAGCCAGCTGTGATGCACTTAGAACAATTCTTTTGATGTCTTCATCTGGTGGGGTCCCTCATAGCTTGTGGAGTAGCAGCACCCTCTATTGGAAAGGAGGTCTCTTGAAGGCCCATCACTACCAGAAAAACCTTTCCAATTTGCAAATCAAAGGGATAGTTGCTTCCATGGGATTCATAACTACTCACCAAATGGTGAAGAGATTTTCCTATCCATTATATTTAATGTAACAAATACAAAATGTTTTGTCTGTAGAAATAAGCACTACACAGTGATTACTTCTTTATACTGAACGTTAGAAGATATCAGTACCTTCTGACTTTTTTTTTTTTTTTTTTTGAGAGTCTCTCTGTGTCACCCAGGCTGGAGTGCACTGGTGTGATCTCAGCTCACTGCAACCTCCACCTCCCAGGTTCAAGTGATTCTGCTGCCTCAGCCTCCCAAGTAGCTGGGACTACAGGAGCGTGCCACCATGCCTGGCTAATATATATATATTAGTATTTTTCGAAGAGACAGGGTTTCACTATGTTGACCAGGCTGGTCTTGAACTTCTGACCTCATGATCTTCCCACCTTGATCTCCCAAAGTGCTGGGATTACAGGTGTGAGCCACCATGCCCAGCCCTGACTTTCTTCAAAACCGAGATACATGCTCACTAACAAGTACACAAGATTCTTAGAAAGAGTATGGCTGAAAAGGTACATATAAGAGAAAACTAAGTACCATGAAACTTACTTACTAACATTTAAAATTCTATTCAAAATATTATTTTTAAAATCTACAATTCTCTACACAAAAGTAATCGAACATTATTTTGTTCCACTCATTCAACAATATTTTTTGCATGTCTATTAAATCTTCAATGTGTGATTTAATCAACCAATATAGTATTGTCATTGAGCTCACATCAGGGGGAAGGACAAGGCTGCCAGCAGTTATAACACAGGGTGATAAGTAAGCATCAGGAGCAGACTAGAACCCCTAACTCAATCCTAAAGATGGGGCTTGGTATAGAGCGAGGCAGCAATGCTTGCGTTGTATCCTGAAAAATAGATTACAGTCAACCACGCAGAAGACCAGAGAGAAGTTTCCCAGATTTAGGGACAAGGAAGTACAAAGACATAGGGACACAAAAGATACTGAGGTATTAAGAGACCACAAAGTTCATAAATGTTACAGAGTTATACACTGCTACCATACGGAGAACAAAAAAGAGGTGAGGGAGTGGATCATGCATCTCAGGATTAGAAAGGGCATTAGAGTCTAGATTCCTGTCTAGATTCCTGAATACCTCCAGTGACCTGCCACTCGCCACTCATAAAGCTACAAAGGATCTCATTTTGCACCCTGGGATCTCTTAATGCAAAACTAATCTCTCTTTCATTTGCGGAACTCAAATCAACTTTTTTGAGGTGAAACATGAAACTGAAGAACTGAAGAACTGACTAGATCTTAAGATTTTTCCCTAATAAAAATAACCAGAACTAAGCTGACATTGAGCTAGAATATCCACAGTTAATATGCTTCCCTTTGCAGCATCTGTGAGTGATAACAACTAACCACATCTTTGAATTTATCCTGGTTCCAAAGAGGACACTTCCAACATCAGGGCCCTTAATGGCTTTGGTAAACACCACAAGATTTCTGAGTGCAAGTAAAGAGGGGACAGCTCTCTACAATCCCTAAGATCATTACCTGAAGCTCCCTTATACTCCCCCGGAGAACCTCCATTCTCCTCATCAGGCAGAGCACCACTTATATCCTCTCTCCCTACAGTCTCTATGGAAGCAATTGCTAAGTGAGATCATTATTGTACCGATCAGACCCAATTGCAGTACAAGAGAACAAAATCAACCATGTTAATTTCAGCTGAGCAAGTGAGCAAGTTGGGGTTTGTGGCGGCGGGGGGGTGGGGGTGCCCGGCACTTGCCAAATAGAGAAATCACAGCTCCTCACAGACAGTAATTCAATTTGCAAGCTCTAATTGTAAGCTGAAATTAAAAATAATGGAAGGCACAAAGCAATTGCATACAAAAGTCCAGGTAATGTCAGTGAAAAGGAAAAGCATCCTTCAATAAGCAAGTGCACTTCTCAACCTGTTTTCTCCTAAAAATCTGACAATTATTTCTACATTTGCCACTATTTAATCAGCAAGAGGTTAAAAAAGGCAATGCAATTAAACTTAAGAATAAAAGAGAGGTAAATCTCCCTCTTTCATATTATGTGCATTGTACAAGATGAAATGAACTAGGAGAGGGAGGCACGGAGAAAGGGAGAGACCAAGATATCAAGGAGAGGCAGTCAAAAGGAGCAAAAATCAAAACCGCAGGAGCAGGTGAAGAGCAGACTCCACAGAGTCTGCAAAAGCACAAATAACAGTTCATCTCAGTAGCTTCAGGACTAAGGATGCAGGCTTCGGAATCAGAGAGAGTTGAAGTCATATACAAGCTCCACCCCTTCTAGCTGACTGAGCAAATTATTTAACCACAGAAAGGTTCAATTTCCCTATCTGCACAACCTTATAGGCTTATTGAAAGACTAAATCTGACTCAATGAATGTATGACCTTCAGACAGCTTCTGACACATAACAAGCATTTAATGAATTTAAGCTTGAAAAGAAGAATGCCTGGTGTGCATCAAATAAACAACAATTGTTTGCTGGAAAAGGCAGTAAAGAAGCAAAAAGAAAAAGTGCATTCATTTGCATTAAAAAAAAAGGGCCAAGTAATACCAGTGGAAAATGGTAATATCAGGGGGAAGAACTTATGTGACCCCCAAAAGAAATTTCTACACCTCCCACCTTCACAACAGGTTGTATGAGAATCACCTCATTTTAATTTTATATAAATAGTGACAATTTATTGTTAAATTACAGAGTATTAATTTCATAATTATATGGTTTTTAAGAGTTTTTAACAGAAGTCTTTAAAAACTAAATGATCAAATTGTCTTTGTTTTAGATCCATGAGAGATACAAGGCCAGAGAAGTTATAACTTTAACCAAAGTCCTACTGTCAGAGCAAGAGCTGAATACACTGGTTCAATTTATTGGCTCTTGTTATGGATTAACAGTCTCCCCTCAAAGTTCATATGTTAAATCCAGACCCCATAGAGTGATTGCATTTGGAGATAGAGGCTTCAGAGAGCTAATTAAGGTTACATGAGGTCATAAGCGTGTGGCCCTAATCCAGTAGAACTGGAGTCTTTATAAGAAGAAGAGACACCACAACCCTATACACACAGAGAAAGACCTTGTGAGGACACAGCAAAAAGGTAGTATTCTGTAAGGCAAGGAGAGAGGCCTCAGGAGAAGCCCACCCTGCTGGCACTTTGATCTTGAAATCCCAGACTCCAATACTATAAGAAAATAAAGTTCTA
Organism: Rhinopithecus roxellana; assembly: GCF_007565055.1. Lineage (NCBI taxonomy): Eukaryota > Metazoa > Chordata > Mammalia > Primates > Cercopithecidae > Rhinopithecus > Rhinopithecus roxellana. The sequence goes on from NC_044551.1 coordinate 35,617,820, forward strand.
TTGTATTGGCCACCCAATCTGTGTTATTTTGTCACAGTAGCTTTAGAAGTCTAATACACTGTAATTCCCTGGAAAACACAAATGGGGTTTTCCATTAAGATTGGTCCAAATCCAGTCTTAACCACTTGCAATGGAGTGACATTGGGGCAAGTTATTGAGAGACTTTGGGCCTCCATCCCCTCATCTGTGACACAGAAATGATGTCATTTTCTACTACATATTGTTACTTTGGTTATTTGTATAATTAAATGAGGGATCTCTAATTAAAGATCTTAGCAGAATGTCAGACATATAGTAAGCCCCCGATAAGCATTCACTTTCATTATGATTGTATGATCTTTGATTGGTAATACAACCTGAGACTTTTCATTTCCTGGTTTTCCCACCCAATCCTCTAATACTTTTGTATGAAACTATACCCACAATGATTACGTGTAATCTACATTTTTTTTTTCCAAACCAAGGATGTTTAAAACAGGGAACACAATGACCAATGGAAACATAAAGAAATTGCTACTTTAGCTTCTTGATTCTATTCTATTTCCTGCAAAGTGGATTTTCAAACAGACTCTGAGTTATCTTACCAAAACCAGTTGTCTTGCATTTGTTTCCCAGCAGCCTCCTTAGAGGCCCGAGGATGTGAATACTCTCCCTGCTTTCTTCTGATTTATTCTTCCCTGGAAATAAATACAACCATCACTCTCTGCACAGGAGTTCATTGTGTCTGGGGGGAATTTTCTTGTCAAGGCTTTGAGATGAGAGAAGAGCATAGCGCACCTTACAGGAATCGGCTATTTTCAAGGCATTATTAGTGAGACCGATGGCTGTAGCAAATTTCACAAAAGAAGATATTTTAAAACTTCACGAGTTTTCAAAACAACTTGACTCATTTCAAAATGGAGCAGGGTGGGAACTGTTTTCTGGGCTCTGGGCTCATGAAGACATGAATGCCAAAGAAAAGAGCTGCACTACATAGAATATTTATTGCCAAATGTCAAGAAAGGTGTATAGGTCATCCTGCCCCCAGGACTAGGAAATTTTCATCTCCTTAGAACAACTCATGGGAGACTTTTTTTTACCTCTTGATTACTTTTAGAGAGAAGGGTGAGAAATGACTTCATAACTGCCTTCTTGTGGCATTTAAAAAATTACAGCCAGGCCATCTAGCTCTCCCTATTAACAGAATAATAATAACAGACGTGATTTGAAGCCTGTAATCCCAGCACTTTGGGAGGCCAAGGTGGGCAGATCACCCGAGGTTAGGAGTTTCAAACTAGCCTGACCAATATGGTGAAACCTCGTCTCTACTAAAAATATAAAAATTAGCTGGGCATGGTGGCACATGCCTGTCGTCCCAGCTACTTGGGAGGCTGAGATAGGGGAAATCACTTGAACCCAGGAGGCGGAGGTTACAGTGAGCCAAGATCTGGCTATTGCACTCCAGCCTGGGCAACAGAGCGAGACTCTGTCTCAAAAAAATAAAACAAAAATAAATAAATAAAAAATGAAGTGATTTGAGTCAGACTAGTAAGATAATGTTCTGAAAAAGAGAGTTCTTCAACATCAGAAGTTGGAAAGAAGAAGCGTTGTTCTTCAGAGTCAGCTACCTTCAAGGTGACCTCAAATCATTTCCTACACACGTCTACCATAGATATTTTGTTGTTGTTGTTGTTGTCGTTAGAGAAAACAAAGATATTTTCTTTACAGAATCATTGTGTTGGTTTATTTGAAAAATTTACAGGTCAAGCAGTTTATGTTCATTTCCTCATTGAATCTTGATAGCCAATAAGGTAGAAAGCAAAGTGTAATGGAAAGAATGGGGATTGAGCCAAACTGCTCTGAGTTTAAATTCTGGCTTTAACACCAATAGCTAAGTCTCACTCCTCTGATCTAAACAAGGATAATTACCTACCCTTTGTGGCATTATTGTAAGGGTGACCATATGTATATAAAATGCCTGACAAAGAGCAGAACCCAGTAGATACGCAGCTATTACTATTATTGTTGCTTGCATAACCATAATGCAGATTTTAAAATAGGCACAGAGAAATGAAACAACCCTCATAAGGTCACTAAGTTAATAAGTAGTGAATCTAGATGTGGCAGAAGATGCTAAGTAAGTGTCTATTACTCATCACCCCATCTCTCTTTCTTAGTAACAGAACTTCTTAATAAGAATTATTCAGGCTGGGCATGGTGGCTCATGCTTGTAATCTCAGCACTTTGGGAGGCCGAGGTGAGTGGATCACCTGAGGTCGGGAGTTTGAGACCAGCCTGACCAACATGGAGAAACCCCATTTCTACTAAAAATACAAAAAAAAAAAAAAAAAAAAAATTAGCCGGGTGTGGTGGCACATGCCTATAATCCCAGCTACTTGGGAGGCTGAGGCAGGATAATTGCTTGAACCCAGGAGGTGGAGGTTGCGGTGAGCCAAGATTGCACCATTGCTCTCCGACCTGGGCAACAAGAGCAAAACTCCATCTCCAAAAAAAAAAAAAAAAAAATTATTCAGAGAAGAGGCAATGTGCCTGGCTGAAAGATTATCTCATATTACCCAATCTGTCCTTTACTTACAGAAAGCTTGTGAAATACAAACAGATTTTAAATGAAACAGTCTTCTTAAGAGAAAAACAAACAGAAAACAAACAGAAAAGCAAATGCTTTTCTGTCCCTGTTTACTCCCTACCTGACTGGCTGTAAAGTATATGTCATAGCTGAAGGAGCTACAGCAGCCACATTGGAACATGAGGCTACTCTGAGATGAGAGTCACACACTAAGGATAGTGGACACCATACAAGAAACCTGGGTCACTGATGACCTTTCACATAAAATGAATTCAGAAGTGGATGCACCAGGACTGCCATACATCCCTGATGTCCCCACTCCTGAACTCATTTTACATGAAACAGTAAACTCTTATGGTTTAAATACTGTTATTTCAGGCTTCTGTTACTAGCACCTAAATATAATTCCTAACTGATCCATTAGGTTTTTCTGACTCTAAAGCGTGGGAAGACATGTAGGGTGACCCATTAGTCTCATGTCCCCAGAAAAATCCCTCAGTACAAGGCAAACTGGGATAACTGGTCAACTAAAAAGCATGCTTTCTCTCAGAAGAGTGTTATCAAAACATAGCTTTAAATTTCTTCTTACACAGGGAACACTTCTCACTGAACAGAAAATCAAATGTTTTGGTTGAATCCAATTCAACAGATATTTCCTGAGCACGTATAGAACAGCATCATGGAAACCAGCACAAGGCCCAGTTCCTGACCTGAAGATCCTGCAGACTGGTTGTAGTCCTTTCATGGAAACCAGTAGTCTAAGTTGTATTACTCATTCATTCAGCAAAGATTCTTGAGTGCCTTCTGAACACCAGGAATGGTAATAGCAAAAAATGAACATCACCCTTGCTCTCATGGAAACTGCATTGTAGTTAAGGGAGAGATAGCTAAACAAGTGAATAAATGAGTAATATAACTTCATTTAGGGTTCTTCAAATAAAGTTCCTTACACTGGACAGAAAGGGAAGATCTACCTGAAGAAGTGATATTTGGACTGAGACTTTTATGACAAGAAGGCTCTAGTCATTCAGAGGGAACACCAAATGCAAATATGTGTGCCAGAAGAAAGTCTGGCTGACATCAGAAAGATGGCCAGTGAGAGTGGATGATATGGAGTCACAGTGGGAAAAGTGAGAGATGCAGTCATAGACAGAAGGGTCAGATTCCATCAGGTCTTGTAGACCATGACAGTAAATTTGAATTTATTGTAAGTATAGTAAGTAAATTGGAGACTATAGGAAGATTCAAAAGCAGGGAAGTAAGATCATCCCATTTATGTTTTTAAAAGATAACTCTGGCTACTGAGTAGAAAGTGGATTTTGAGCCTGAAAGAGTGGCAACAGGGAGACCAGTTGGGTGCCCAATACTATAATCAACATGAGAAACATGTGTGACTGACATAGGATAGCAGCCCTGAATTTGGGAAGCAGTAGGCAGATTTGGTTGTATTTTAGAGCTAGAATCGCTTAACTTACTAATGGTTTGCACTTTACACCAGCAATAGGATTCACCTTTTCAGTGGAACTTCCTTTTGTGTTACTTAAAGTCAACTAGGCCAGGTATGGTGGCTCACGCCTGTGATCCTAGCACTTTGGGAGGCCGAGGCAGGAGGATCACTTGAGGTTAGGAGTTTCAGACCAACCTGGCCAACATGGTGAAACCCCTATCTCTACTAAAAATACAAAAATTACTTAGGTATGGTGACAGGCGCCTGTAATTCCAGCTACTTGGGACGCTGAGGCACAAGAATTGCTTGAACCCAGAAGGTGGAGGTTGCGGTGAGCCGAGATTGTGCCACTTCACTCCAACTTAGGCGACAGAGTGAGACTGTCTCAAAAAACAAAAACAACAACAAAAAAAAAACAATAAAGTCAACCGTCTAAGATATATCAATTGTTTGCATTCCTGGATCCAAGACTAATCATAAAATTAGCAGTGTACAAAATAATCCCCACGGTATGAACAGGCAAAATTCTCACACCTCTCTTACATGCTTCTAGCAACTTTATCATTCACCTACATTTTTGTAGCATTTCACCTTAAAATCCTAGAACCATATGGAAATGAAGTACAAGGAGCACACAGTCTAATCCAAAGATTCCCCTAAACCAAGCGTTCGTTTCACAATCAAAATGTTAATTCGGAATAATTAGAAAACCTCACCAGGATGATATAACACAGCGTGCCATTTACCCACCGAACACATGTTCTTGTCTTTCCTCTATTTTTATGTCTGGAACACCTAGTTCACAGCAGCAAAGGAATGAAATCATTATTCGGGACCCTCTCCCCTTGCTGTTTAGCTGCTAATGAAGTTTGTATGTTCTCTAAGTCTAGAGAAGTCCGTTTTTCTTTTTCTCCTCCTTTTTATCTTCATTCTCCTCATTGTCACTTCTTTCTCGCAAAAGTATGTTAATCATCATGAATGGCTGGCAAATGCAATCATGGATTACAGGAGATCTTGGTGCCACTAGAATCAAACTCTAACATTGGCTTTCATTGATGAAAATATTGATCTGATAAAAAATGATAGTTTGGTACTATGTGTGGTACATTATCAACGATAAATGAAGGAAGACACTGCCTTTGCATTAACTACCATGGACCCAGAGCTGGGATAACTTCCATCTCTGTATGTGATCTTTTTTTTTAAATGTATACAGCAAGTAGACAGAAGGCATTGTCCTCTAATTTTTACTGATATAAAATCTGAGATTCCATGAAATCAGGCAATTGCTCACAAAATGAACTATAGTAAGTGGTAGCGGTACAATCAAATCAAGATTCTAACAACAACGAAGCCTGTGTGTGTTTACAATCTCGGGCTCCCTCCACTCAGTGTAACAGCTACAGCAATGCATCTGGGTGTGAAGGCATGGGTTCAAGTCTTAACCGCTTGCCAATCAGGCACCCTGGATTAAATAACCAATTTCCCAGAGCCTCAGCTGTGTCATCCTTATGAGGCTTGGAGGAAGAAATGCATGTGAAGGGACTCTATAAACTATAAATTTTATGATAAATCATTATCAATATTAAGAAATACAATTTGAACAAGTTATGGTGCATACAAAATAAAATGAATTTATTTTCCCATTTAATAATATAAAGACTAATAAAGGGAGATTTGACAATGAATACATCCACCAATATCTGCCAACTTTTATCTGTTATAATAATGACAACAATAATAGTATCTCACATTTATTGAGTGCTTAACCCTTGCAAGATTCTGTTTTGTTAATATTCTACAAAAAGCCGTAGGAGGTAGATGTTATTACAGTCCCCATTTTACAGATGAGGCAACTTATCAAGTGAAATGTTAGGATGTGAATCCAAACAGCCTTGCTCCCCAGTCCACATTCAATTACTACGCAGGACTACAGTTCATACTGAAAATCAATCCTCACATAATTCATTATTCTTTTTACAGAAACATGTCGTTTCTTGAAGATGGGATGCCTATCTCTGGTGAATGTTAAAATACTTCCAGGCAATGTTAGTGGAGTGGAAATATTCAAGATTAATATTTGAGGGCATTTATCTGGCTTTCCATAGCAGCTTAAGCCTTGCTAATCTGACTTTTCATCAGGTCCTGGTGACTCAAGACAGGCTAATGATTTCCTTCCCTCTATGAGTTTCTCTCTTTCGGTCTGTTCCAGCTGTCCTCATGCAGTAATCTGGGATTAGAACAAGAATGTCAAATATGAATTTGCAGCTGAACAGTTCTGAACTCCCTGGAGGAAAGCGTTAGGTACAAACAAACTAGTAATAATGACACTGTAAAGAAGAGCCAGGCAATGCTTTGTCTAACAAACTGAAGCCAAAGTTTATAGCTACTGCTTACTATTTAAACTTGTAGCAAGATAGTGAATGTGCAGCTAGTCACCAGAAGCTGTTCTGCCTCTCTTGGGGGCACCTTACAGTTTTGTCCAGAACCCTATGCTAATACACATTGTTTTCCCGCAGAGCCCCATCATGCGCCATTTGGCTCATGGGTGGATTCCCAACTTTGGAGAAGACAAATAACCATGATGGTTAATTTTACGTGTCCATTTGACTGGGTCATGTGGTGCCCAGATGAAATGTTATTTCTGGGCGTGTGTGTAAGAGTGTTTTCCTATGAAATGAGCATTTGAATCAGTAGAATCAGTAAAGTTGATTTTCCAAATGTGGGTGGCCATTATCCAATCCACTGAGAGTCTGAATAGAACTAAAGGTAGAGGAAAAAGAAATCCACCACCCCTCACTTTTTTTTTTCTTTCTGCTTCACTGTTTGACCTGGGACAGCTCATCTTGTCCTGCTGTAGGACTGAATTACACCATGACTTTTCTGGGTCTCCAGCTTGGAGAAGGCAAGATGTGGAATATCTCAGCTTCTGTCATCCCATGAACATATTCCTCATAATAAATCTCCTTTTAGATAGCTAGCCAGATAAATAGGTAGGTAGGGAGGTAGATGATAGATAGATAGATAGATGATAGATAGATAGATAGATAGATAGATAGATAGATAGATAGATAGATAGACTATAGAGATCTAGAAATAGAGATGTATATATATGGAGAGAGAGAGAAATACAGACAGAAACAAGGATACGTAAATATCCTGTATTGGTTCTTTGTCTCTGGAGAACTCTGCCTAATCCAATGGCCATGAGTTTGGGAGTGATAACTGCTCAGAGTTATTTAGCAGGACCTCAGTGAGGAAAACAAAACATGAGAGGCAAGGACTATTCTATAACTTTTCAAAGCACAATATGTCTGTGGACATGATGAAACAAGGTTAATACTTGGATTAACTAATATTTAGTAAGCATTCGCTATGTGTGAATCCCTGGGCTTGATCCTTTTCCTTATATTATGCAATGCTCAAAAAAACAAAACTATCAATGTGTACTCAACTTATGACACTTACTCTTAAAATATATTGGAGACAGCTCTGCAGTTGAGCAGAAACACTTCAGAATTCTCTCACATTTCCCATACAACACTAGGGATTATCCAGACAACTGCCTATAGATTTTTCCTTTGTTCCATCATTTAATCTAGTTCAGTGTTTCTCAAACCTCAGTGTGCAAAATAATTATTGTTCAAGGTTATAGACACCAAATCATATTTACTGTGCTTCACAGTCGATTTCAGGACATTTCAAGGGTATTTTCAGGGTCTCTGTGAACAGGTGAGCAGGCTGCACTCAGCAGGAATAAACCAGGAGAGGGCAGTAGGGGCTGAAATCCAGCCTGTACCCTACTGTGCAGCTGATTAGGCTGGGGGCAAGAGGTACCTTTCTATAATTCATTCTTAAAGAAAGGGGCCACCTTTTTAAAACTCACAAAAAGGTGCCATAATGGCTGTGCACCTGATTATTTTGATGATATGTGTTTCACATCTTAGGAGCTGACTCTAGAATTTAAATAGTTCTAAGTCCACCGTTCCTGTTTATTTATATACCTCTCTCCTCACTGAATTGTGAATGTCATATGCTCAGTGTCCCTAATTAATCATTTCTGTATCCCCAGCATCTTGCTCAGTTCCTATAAAAGATTCTCATTAGTGTATGATGAAGTTTACGTAAAATTTAGAAAATAAGTTAAATTTAGCTAACATCCTATGACAAAGCTAACATGTATTATATGTCAGACATGTAGTAACCATCATATAATCTTCACAAAATTCCTCTAAGATAGCCATTATTGCTATTATTTTTATCTCCACTTTTAGCAAAGGAAATCTACTTAGTTCACATATTTTATAAATATTAGTATATTTAATAACATTAAAACCATAATATAATCTTGACTTTTCTCTGAAATATTAAATAATATTGCTCCTTGTGATTACGTATTTTTTCTGAAACATTTTTTATAATCTGCAAAATAAATATCTCATTATAACAACATTGCACTCTATTAAAGCACTCTCCTATGGATGGACGTGTAGGTTCTGATTGTCACTGTTAAAAATAACTCTTCAGGCCGGGCACGGGGGCTCACGCCTGTAATCCCAGCACTTTGGGAGGCTGAGGTGGGCGGATCACAAGGTCAGGAAATTGAGACTATCCTGGCTAACATGGTGAAACCCCGTCTCCACTAAAAACATAAAAAATTAGCCGGGTGTGGTAGCGGGCATCTGTAGTTCCAGTTATTCCAGAGGCAGAGGCAGGAGAATGGCGTGAACCCAGGAGGCAGAGCTTGCAGTGAGCAGAGATTGTGCCACTGTAACCCAGAGCAAGACTCCATCTCAAAAAAAAAAACAAACAAAAAAAAAAAAAAAAAACACACACAACTCTTCAATGACTCTTCTTGTATATAAGTCTTTACCTTAATCCCTGACAATTAACTTAGAATAGAATCCTAACTGTGAAATAACTGGGTCAAAGAGAATGAGCTTCTAAAGGTTTGGGATACACAATTGTTTTCTTAAAATTTACCTTTTAATTTCAGTTTAGGTATATGCTGGGTAATTAGAGTTGTTCTATTGCTTTTTCTGGCTCTTGCTTTAGAATGGTGCTTCTATGACTGTCACTACTGCTACCAATAAAAGTTAAGCTTTACATGTACTACCTAATCCAAGCCCCAAAACAAGCTTACGGGGTCAGTGTGGATATCAATCCCATGCTCTCTCTGTGGTCTATGACATATGGAACCTTAAGAATTGAAACCCTGGCCTGCTTGGTGTCAAAAGCTGTGATCTTGATTGCTCAAACACTTCAACAGAAGAATTTCTCCGGTGGTGGTCACTGGAAATATAAATGTTCAGGGGATATAACTACAACTCTTGTATCTGTAGGGCAGTTAATAAGTCACAAAGCACAGTCACATACAGTATTTTATTTACCATTATTTTTATTTCAAGACAACATTTCACTCCGTCACCCAGGCTGGAGTGCGGAGCCACAGTCACAGCTCACAGCCACCTTGACCTCCTGGGTTCAAGCCATCCTCCCACCTCAGTCTCCCAAGTAGTTGGAACTACAGGCATGCACCACCACACTGGGCTAGTTTTATTTTTATTTTTTATTTTTAGCAGATACAGGGTTTCACCATGTTGCCCAGGCTAGTCTCGAATTCCTGAGCTGAAGCAATTCACCCCTCTTGGCCTCCCAAAGTGCTGGAATTACAGGCATGAGTCACTGTGCCCAGACAGTACATACAATATTTTAATTGATCACATAATCACCTCTATAGATTGAAGACAAGACCTTTCTTTCCAACTCTGCCTGTCTGCTAGGCTGAGGAGCCAAACTCAGAGAAAACAAAAAGTAGTTTTTCTAAGGGATTATATGGGGAAACTATTTCTTAAAGAAAACTGGCAAAAAATATTAAGACGTTGATGAAAGCTTGACCTTTCAAAGAGCTGAGCTGAGAAATGCATAAAGGAGCCCTGGTTCCTCAACATGACCCAAGGACTAGAAAACCCAACTGGTTTCCCCTATTCTCACAGCCACACTGCTTGGACATTCTGGTCTTGCAATATACTAAGAGCTCCAAATAACAGTTTCATCTATCCACCTGCAAATTCCTCTAACTGAAATCAATGCATGCTAAAGTGGTATAACTATAATTCTACATTTTAAAACACAGTTCAGATAAGGGAAAGGCTAATATTGTTTTGATCAGTATAATGATACTTCTGATCATGACATTCCTGAGCAAAATGTTGAGGTCACAAGAGTGTTACTGGCACATTTGTATCTTCCCTTCCTAAACCCTTGTACTCACGTCCCCTGGAGACTGAGATCTTTGTGTTTCTATGGACATAATCCAGTTCTACAGATGTTTCTCTCTGCAGACCCTTCAGAAAAAGTGCTGTGTGGTAATTAAACACATGGATGCTCAGTCAGACTCCCTGGGTTCAAATTCTGGCTCTGCCACTAATGAGCTGTGTGCCCTTAAGGAAGTAATTATATATATATATCTCAGCATTCTCATCTGTGAAGTGGTGACTATAATACAGTAGTATCAATTTTACAAGGTTGTGGGGAGGATTATCTGATTTAATCCACATAAAAGTACATGGTAAGTGCTATGTATGTGGTTTGTATTATTATTACCATTATTAAGTATTCCCTCTTGTCAATCATCACTTTTAACATGACACATTCCTACTCCCTCAGCTATCAAGTGAGAGAGGGTTAATATAATTAAGTTGTGCTGAATTCGCAACACCCCACTGATTTGCCATATTACCTTTGGGTTATTCTCATTTGGAAAGAGAACTACTGATGATTTTAAAGTTAAAATACAAAGAAATTACTCCCCGAAGATAGAATTTCAAGGTTATAGAGAAGATATATAGATTTTAAGAAAATGAATCTTTAATGTATCTCAAAATATATTTGGGATTTCAGAATGTTTGAAGTGGAAGAAACTTTGGAAATACTCAGTTGATTCTCATTTGACACATGGGAAAGCTGAGGCCCAGAGAGGCAGATTTCCTTACCCCAAATAACCCAGTATGTTGACTATAATCCAGTTTCATGATGCTCAGTCTAGTTCTCTTTCTGAAATGTGTTACTCTTTCTCATGTACACAAACAATTTACAGAAAGCTCTTGAAAAAATAAATGTGTAAGGATGGAAATTGCCAAAGAAAAGTTCATTACTTGAAAGTTTATGTCAAAAAAAAGTTGGAAGTGAAGTAAAGGTAGTTTTAATCCTGTCACTCTCCTTCTTAAGTATCTCCATTCCCAGTCAAACATGGTGGTTCACACGAGTAATCCCATTATGTTGGGAGGCCAAGGTGGGAGGATCTCTAGAGGCCAGGAGTTCAAGACCAGTCTGGGCAGCACAGAGAGACCCAATCTCTACAAAATATTTAAAAACTAGCCAGGTTTGGTGGCATGTGCCTGTGGTCTCAGCTGCTCAGGAGGCTCACGTGGGAGGATCGCTTGGGCCCAGGAGGTTGAGGCTGCAGGGAGCCATGATCATGCCACTGCACTCCAGCCTGGGTACCAAAGTGAGACTCTATCTCAAAAAAATAAAGTGTCTCCATTCCCAAAACAAGGAGTCTAAAATCCCTAAGTCACACCTCTCAGGCTTGCACCCCTCTCCTCTCCTACGATGGTTTCAGCCTTACCCCTCTTACGTGAGGCACGTCCAGCCAAATCTGAACTCTGCCCATTCCTTTGATCTCCTCCCCGCATACCTGTTGCTCTAACCTGCCTCCTGTTGACCTTTCTTTTTGGAATACCCTCCTTCCAACCCTGAATGCTGCCTACTAGAATCTCCTGTCAAGACTTTGAAATGAGTCCTGCTTGCCCCCCACTCCAATAAAGTAATTCTCCTTCTCCTCTGTATGTAATAAAATCTATTTACTCTTCAGTTAAGAGAATGTTCTCATAATCCCATATCTTGTTGCTATTTGTATATGTACCTTATCTCCTCTTCTATAGTGAACGCTTTCTAAATCATAACCTAGCTGACTTTAGTATTTTTCTCGGCAATCAATATGTTGTTTTATAGTTTACTAAACTGAATAAGGAAAAAATGTATTCTGCATGCCTGAGTCTTAAAAAATCTACAGTGAAACTTTCCTTATAGTGTCATTATTCTAAAACAGCTTCACTTTAACTTACAATTTGAACATCAGCCATAGACTATTTTTTCAAGTATATGTATCTGCTATTGTAAAACAATGCTAATGTTCATTCTGGAGAGCTGTTTCAGCAGCCAGGAAAGTAAAGAGCCCAAGTAAGTGGACCCCCTACCTGCCATTTCAACCAGAGACAGCAGCAGCACATTTACTTATTTTTTTATGTATTAAGATATGCTCAGGCTTCACAGGGGCAGGACAAAAATATTCCCCTGGTTTGTTCTTGAGTAAATATTTTCCATTGGTCCTACATAAATCTCATGTCCTTTAAAAAATTCTTATTATTTGGGAAAGAAAATAGTTTCATTTTAGCTAAAAAGGCAAATGAGAGTAATATATAATTTACATGAACGGAAATACAAAAAAGAAGCAAATTAAGAAAATCATCCACACGAGAAAGTAAGAAACCCTAAATAAACCTATCTTAAAATAGCATTTTAAGCTTATAAAATTAACAAAAACATTTCTAGTAATTAAACCTATTGTTGGCATACATTATGAGAAAAGCAGCTCCCAGATACCTTGCTAGTGGCCAAGTGAAACCTGCAGGACCCTAATATCAGAATGGCAAAACAACAAGAACTATAAGAATGTTCTAACTCCTACATTCAATAAATCTATTTTTGTGAATTTGTACTCTAAAATAATTGGACGGAAGAAAAAAACAGTGCATATACAGCAGTATTTATTGCAGCATTACCAAGAATAAAATAAAACCAGGAGGCAATCTAAATACTCAATATTAAGGCAATGATTTAGTAAATTGCAATAGATCAACATGATAAAACTCATACTGTTAAAGTTATTGTAATGTTTATGATGTACAGTTAAATAAGAAATGCAAAATACAAAATGCTGTATACACTATGATTGCAACAATGTAAAATATACATATATAGTGAAGGCTTGTAGACCCCTATATAAAAATGAAAACAGTTGTGCAGTAGTTGCATTTAGGCATCAGGATAATAAAAAATTTACTTTTTAATGTATAATATCCTCAAAACATCATTAAAATTAGTAATTTTTACTATCCAGGCTACTTTTTTAGCAGCCATTTAGTTACCAACTGACATAGTTTCTAATTGTTTTTATACTATTACTGGGACCTGCATAGGACTTACTCATTCCAGTAAAACCAAGTCATGACCCTGCCTTGTCCCCACAAATCCATAAGCTCTCACATGTTCAACTTTTTGCTCAAAACTCACCCTCTCTAGGAAACTCTCCTTCAGTGCCTCTCACATCATTTATTCACTGTCACTGTACCCAAAACTAATTACAGTTTACCCTTGAACAGTGCAGGTTTGAACTTCATGGATCCACTTATATGCAGAGTTTCTTCTGCTTCTTCCACTCCTGAGACAACATGAACCCCTCCTCTTCCTCCTCCTCAGCCTACTCAACTTGAAGTCAACAAGGATGAAGATCTTTATGATGATCCACTTCCACTTAATGAATAGTAAATTTATTTTCTTTTCCTTATGATTTTCCTAATAATATTTTCTTTTGTCTAGCTTGCTTTATTATAATACAGTATATAATATGTATTACACAAAATATGTTAATTGGTTATCTATATTATCAGTAAGACTTCCAGGCAACAGTAGGCTATTAATAGTTAAGTTTCAGGGGGAGTCAAAAGCTATATGAGGATGGTCATCTGTGCAGGGGGTTGGCGCCTCTAATTTGTAATTAAAGAGCATTGTAATTGATGTATTTTTATTAACTCATACATCATGTTCCAAGCATTATTCAGATGTTAGATTCTATTTGCTTTTATCCTTCTGAACAAACTTCAAATTCTTGAAAGGCCAAATCTTCTCTCCCCACCTCCACTATTTTCAGTTGAGCCTAGTACAAAGGTTTTCATGCAGGGAAAGCTCAGTATATTTGCTCAATGGACCAAACCCTAAATTTTCTAACTTCAAAATATCTAATCAGGTTACTTGTAAACACGACCACCAGTAAATGTTTTCCAATGCGCAAAACCTGTGTACATTTGACTTTTTTTTTTTTTTTTTGTCTGTGTACATTTGACTTTTTTTTTCTTTCCAGCCTTTACATTTGATATGGTTTAGAATTGGGTCCCCACCTGAATCTCATGTAGAATTGTAATCCCCAGTGTTGGAAGAGGGGCCTAGGGAAGGTGACTGGATCATGGGGGCAGTCTCCCCACTTGCTGTTCTCACGATAGTGAGTGAGTTCTCATGAGATCTGGTTGTTTAAAAGCGTGTGGCACCTTCTCCTGCTCTCTATTCCTCCTACTCCAGCCATGTAGGATGTCTGTTTCCCTTTTGCTTCTGCCATGATTGTAGGTTTCCTGAAGGTCTCCCTAACCATGCTTCCTGTACAGCCTGTGGAACCACGAGACAATTAAACTTCTTTTCTTTATAAATTATCCAGTGTCAGGTAGTTCTTTACAGCAATGTGAGAACTGACTAATACAACACTTTACTGCTAATTTTGGTTAATAATTGACATATATGTGATAACCTAAGATAATGGATCACTCAAATGGATTCAGTTTTACTATGCATCATGTATGTGCCTTCATACATTGTCTGACCAATATTCCACAGAGATCTTTTGGATTTCAGCTTTATGTTGAGAGTAGTAATTAGTCAGACTTCATAGAGTTTGATTATAATTTCCTCAATGAACTACCTTAAGAATACATAGCAAACAGGCAAATTGGTAAATAACGAAAATGACTATGGTCATTATCAACGTAGATGGTGAGAGAATACAGAACCCTTAAATGTATACTCCAGTTAGAATATGATTTGACCTGGTATACAGCAACACAGATATGTCTGAAATAAAAAATAAGTGAGATAAACAATTTACAGCAGGTACACTAATACAAACTAGAACTAAATGAAGCAAATAATCGTGTTAATCTTTAAGAAATGTATTGAAGTTATTAAACCAGATAGTGGAATGTTTACTCAGAAAGGATTATGTATAAATTGATCAAACATAGAAATAGCCATTTTTTATTCTATAGAAACATGTCCATTAATTGAAAATGTGCTTATTTTCTTATAGTTAAGATTTACATTAGAAATCATTTTGTTTTGATTTTTGTTGAAACTCTTCCTAAAATAGTAGTAACTTTTACTATCATAGTAAACATAGTCATTAGGGTTTAGTTTGTGGTTGATGAGTTAGGATCTTGAAGAGATACAGGGCATTATTTTGTGTATTAAGTAGATACTGGGTTTAAAGTATTGAGATCCCTGATCCTTCCAAATTGAGTTTGGTATGCTCATCCTGTGTCTCCATGCATATTCAACTGTTGCACTCACCACCTTCGATTTATTCATTCACATATTTTTAAAAATGTGTACCAAGTGCCTTTTATGGTCTGGTCAGCATACTGAAGTTACCACAGTGAATGCCTCTGCCACTCCCCATACTCCCATGAAGCTTAGAGTCTAGAACAGGAAATAGAAATTAACTAAAAATTATGAAAATGTTCAATTCTCTTATTAATAAGTGCTATGAAAGAAAAACAGAAGGAGCAATGAGAATACATAACAAGAGGTGAATATCCAGTGTTAGAGGATAAAGAAAGTGTCTTCAGAGAAGTGATAGTTTAATGTAAATTCTGAAGAATGATGGAGGTTAGCCAGACAAATGGGAAATAGGAGAACATTCCTGGATACAGAAAGAGCAAACAAGAAAACTCTGAAGTGGAGAGGACCAAGGTAATGTTAGAAATGAGAGCCATGTGGGTGGTGTTCCTAATGTGAAAAGAGTGAAACAAAATGTGCCTAGAAAGTACAGAGGGGCTAGAAGACCTGAGGCCCTAAGACTAGATGAAAGATTCATGATTTTATCATAAGAGCAATGGTAACCAGTAATTAGCCATGTAAGTGCCCATTCCCCCACATTTGACTGAAAATTCTTGTTTCATAGTTTCACAGTGCCAATATCTCAGATAGTACCTGACACATAGAGGGCATTCAATGTTTACTGAAGGGCTGAAAGAATGAGCTGCCTTTCATCTCTCCATCAAAAGAATAATGAGATTCTGAGTTATTGAGGACTCTGATTTAATGGTGGTAGGAGAGGAAACATTTCAGTCACTACCATTTTACCATCTATCCTTTCATGGTGGCATTATATTGCAACTAACATTCAAAGGAATACATGAAGAGGCTCCCAGACAAATGGACCCCTCTATAATCAAAGCAAAAGTCTAGTCAAGGCAGAATCTCAGTGCAGTCTCCCTGAAAAACCATCAAATCCTAAGCAAATATTCTGAGGTTACAGAGTCAGTCTACGTAAACCTTCAGAAGAATCCCAAGCAGGATGCCAAACTCAACAACACAAAAAATATCTAGAAGAGAAGTGCTGTCCTCCAACAGTGACCTGGGAATATGATCACTTCTTAGTGATCATATTTAGGTCTTTGATTAAAATCTGCTCACAGGGTGTTTTTCTGATCAGCAGGTATTTTGTTTTTATTCTCTAGCTAGCAACTAGCCCTTTGTTCTTGGTTGAATTCAGGCATGCACAGGCCTTTTCTTTTCATGCATGCAAGCAAAAATCTCTTGCAGTTTTAAACATACTGCTCTCTCCACTGTAGTCCACTTGATAGTTTGCCTTTCTTTCTTTACTTTTTCAAGACAAGCTTTGATCATCTGATTCCTCTACTCCACCTTCACTGACTTACCATTGCCTACAGAATAAAATTGAAAATTCTAAGCTTGCTACATAGCATCCCATACCTCCCACCTATCCAATATGTTTGTCTAACCTCCTCTCGCTTCCCCTCCACATATTCACTGTGATCAAGCCCTGTTTTTGCTTACTAGATGCAATGGCCAAGAAAACTAGCTTCCTGTATTCCTTTTTCCTTCCTTTCTTCTTTTTTTAAAAAATCCTATCATAAGATAATTAACTCTACAACTAAAAATAAGATGCCCAAAGACTCAGAAAAATGTGCAAGGCTAAAACAAACATTCCAGGTGTCTCATTTAAAGCATAACTTTGCTGCACAAAGCACAACTGCAATGATGCCTGGTTTTTTCCCTGAATGGCTGCCCAAACAGAACCACAGTAATGATGCTCCATGGGGAAGTTAACTTAACTTTATCTAGCTGAGGACCTTCTGGGAGAACCAGTTGAAAAAGTAGATTTTTGTGCATGCCCCCAAATAATGAGTGTAAACAGGCTATTGGGGTTTGGAAATCTGCACTGGTGACTGGACTCATACGTGATTCTTATTCAAATGTCCCATCGAAGATACTTTGAGAAACTGATTTCCAGTGTTGAGGTGAACTTGCAATGTTTCAAATAGCCTGTTCTTCTGATTAATTATATTTCCCTATTCACATGCTGAAGGCAGAATTCAGCTGCATACCTATATTTGGTGACCAAAATTTTTCTTAAAGAAACTAATAACTGACAATAACTTTCTAGCATAAACGTATGGTGCCTTATTTTTGGTTTTTCATGTTCTGAGGTTGCTTGTCCCCAGCTTAATGCCTTCAATACAAAATTGTCACAGTGAGATCAGACTAACAATGGCTTTAGAGCACTGTTCTGAACAACGGACCATAAATGATTGCTTCTTTTTTGGCCCATGTTATTCTCTAAGAAACATGTCTCTTCATAAGAATCCAGGTTTATTCTACAAACACCTTTTAACTGTATGCCAATTCCCAGGAATGGAACTGAGTGCTAGTTTCAAAAGCTCACAATTTGTTGTTGTTCTGTGGAATAGATGACCTGTGCCACAGTTTTACATGTGATATCCAGTATCAGTTGGGTGACAAGCAGGAAAGAACATTTTTTGGAAAACATAATAATCTATTGATAGTTACTTGGGACTTGCAATCTTTCACTGAATGGAAATTATCAGTTAAAAGCAGACACTAAAGGAGGATTACTCAGAGAAAACCTCTCTCCTCCACAAAATCATGATTGATATTTTCAAACCAAATCATTTTTATTTACTCTTAACTGCAAAAGTTTTCAGACATCTACTTTACATCAAGTGAATGTTTTCTCATAAAAGATTTTGGATGAATTTTATCCACATTTAGTTCTTTATTTTATCTTTATTTAACTTAGGAAGATTAGTTGCAACTGTATTAAAGACAACTAACATAAATGATGCAACCAGTCAAAAGGAGCTGTCTAGCCAATTATGAAATAAATAAATAAATAAAAATGGTAACTATAGTCCTTTAAAATGCTCTAGAAAATTATCTGACTGTTTAGAAGAAGGGTAAAAATATTGAAATAACATACACAGCCTTCTAGAGGCAAAATGTCTTGTAAAGCTTTTGCTTTATTTTAAAAGAACAAGAAATTATTAAATTATTAAAAGGTGACTTGACTTCTGCATAGACATAAATGAACATCAGTAAAGACAAGAAATATTTTCTGTCAGAAAGACCATATGACAAGAAATAAAAATGAAGGAAAGTAGAGAAACACATATTTAGTTAGCTTAAAGCAACAAAATTAAAAAGTATAATGGCTCATTTTATTGGTGCTTGAACAACCTGTCAGTTAATATCCCCATTATCTTTAGTGAAAATAAAAATATCAAAGCATGTGTGTTTTTTGTTAATTACATCTAATTAAAGTAATAACCCTACATCAATTATTGTTACAGCAATAAATGACCAATCTTTAAGCCCACAGGAAAGGAGCAGATGAGAAATAATCTTAGCATTAATAAAAGAGGCTCATTTACTGTACTTTTCATTTAACACAAGAGACAACTGAGGCCACTAACTTGCTGGGATCACCCAGTTCAGTATATCTTTCATCAGATGATGACTATAGAACTGTCTTCATTTACTAGTCTTTTTGTATTAAAAAAGATGCTTTTATGAAGTAGTCATAAATATCTGTTGCAAGGTTCAGGAGTATTTGATGTTCATTCAGGGCCCAATATTTTTATTCATTTATTTAAACTTTTGTTTATTCTCCACATGATGCTCATCTCTCATAGTTATATTCAGCCCTTTTCGCCACACACTTCCCTCCTCTCTTTCTCTTTACTCTTTTTTCCTGTCTTCACTTCCCTATTTCTACTCATTCTTCATGTTTTTCTTTCTTTCTTTCTCTCTGTTTGTCAATCTACAACTCATTATCATACATTCAGATATTAGGAAGGTAAGAAAGTCAGCAAGATCATTCGCTTACCCCAAGAATCAGTGATATAAGACCCTGGTTGAAAAAAAGCTAGTGACATAACTCTCGGTTTAGTGAGACATACCTCCAGACTAGTGTCCTTATTAACCCACAACATTGGTCATCTCTTGGTTCATCTCAACGATTGTAAATACACAATGAGGATCAGTTCTGTCCTCGCTCTGTTAGTTATCAGTGAGATGGATAAAAATGCTTCAAGGTGTTATTCCTATTTTCCAGTGTGACCACTCAATTCCCAAAAATGCATCACATCACTTTCAGTGCCAGTCAATGGATTTCTTGAGGACAACAGAAACTATGCACCTTCAACTCCTGACACTGCCTGGTCTTCTCCAGGTAATCCTGGCTTTTAGAAACAGTTCAGAGGCCTGAAGGGAATTGGCTAATTATCAGCTATAGACTTGTGTGTCCACAGCTGCATAGCTGAGTTCTCTTACAATGCACTTAATATGTTCACCTCATGTAAGACGTTGACTGGCAGTAGCTAATGCAATAAAAACACGTAATAATCTACTATATAAAGAAGTCTAGAAGTAGAGAGTTTCAGGGTTGGTGAAGGTGGTTCTACCACGTCATTAAGAACCTAGATCTGTCTCTTTGTAACTATGTGACTTGGCACATACATCATTTCTACCATCCAGCTTCTTACATGAATAATGTAACCACAACATGAGAAGCACTCAATAAATTTTTCTGTCATCATCATCATCATCATCATCATTGCTGTTTTAAACACCACTATTTTATTAAAGGTTTTACTTGCTCAAGAGTTCTACTAAAGCCAGAATAATAATCCATTGGCTAGATAATCCCTAAAGTTTATTTCATTTTTACATAGATGGCTCTGTTGTGGTTTTGTGTTTTTGTTATTTGAATTCTTTTGGGTCCATTTCTCAGATGCGATAGCTTGCCCAATGCCATCCAATCTTCATTGGATTTTCCAGATGAGGGAAAAAATATGGGACAGAGAAATCACTATGCATCCCACAAGAAGACTACAGATTCTTCACAACAGCAGAGAGACCTGGTGTCTCTGTCTCTCATTGTGTTTCCTCCTCTCCCACTCTGCCAACAGGGCTGGGTGCAAAATTGTAATGAGAACAAAATGCAGCCAGACTAATTTGCTGTCCAGCACTTGCTTACACTACACAAGCACCTTTAAAAATAGCATTCTGGTGGGTGTTGCTTTTCAATGATCAGAAATAATAAGATTTGGAAACAAATGAAGGTTTTTAAAATGCCAAAAGCAAAGCAAAAACAAAAAAAAAAAAGGGTAAATCACAAAATCAAGACGCCAACTCTTTGTTCTCACTCCAAGTGGAAACAATGAGGCCCACACGGTATGTGGCCTGACTGCAAACAAGTTAGGGAGATGAAATCATAAAGGCAGGGCAGAACCCTCAGAACTCCTACTGGGGACTTCAATGCCAAAGGCAGGTTCATTTCATTCAAGACTTATTTTTTTATAAGGTTGCAGATATAGCAATTCCAGTTACTAAGCATCCAGAGAGCCAGTTTATTACTACTATAAGGTACTATTTCATCTCTAATAATAAATGCAGCCTCCTTTTCCAATTACTTATCTTTGTAGCATGTCATCCTCCTCCATCCTACCCCAAGATAGGCTGAAGAGACAGAAAAGAAAACTCTTGAGCAAGTAAAACCTTTCATAAAATAGTAGTGTTTAAAACAATGATGATGAGGAGCATGATGATGATCATGATGATAATGGCAGAAAATTTTAAAAAGAAAACTATCCTCTCTCCATAAAAGAGTCCTTCTTGGAGTGTTATGTGGCATTCCAAAGGTTCTGAAACAACTTCTTCCACTATAAGCAAACAAACAAATAAACACATATGCAACAGTTCCCCACAAGAATATACCAAATGCTTTGCATCATAAAACAATGAAAACTCTTTGAAACAAAGATATTTGAAATGACCAGGAAATATTTAATGGGCTAAACTTGGCAAACTTATCTAAGAAAGCTTGGAAGGAGTGTTTTATGGGATTTATGGACTTATCTCCAGCAATGGATCATAGTTCTATCATAAGAAACATCATTCACTGCCAGGTTGGCATTTTGGGTTTGTTTTGATTTTTAAACACACAATTTACTGGCTGGCCCAAGCTTCAACCATATTAACTACAAGTCAGAGCATCAGAGGAATTAAAACACAAGTGAATCCTAATTACTTTTCTAGAAATCTCACAGAGACACTGGAGGTGGCCCTTGCCTTCAAGGAGCTTCCTCACTTACTGTAGAAGGAAAAACCAACCAAAGAAAAGGATGATCCTAACCACAATTTATTATGTGCTATTATAAACAGTACCTAGTTCACTTTCACAAGGATTTAAATGCACAAGAGAGAATAAAATTCAGAGCTAAACCACGAGAACTAGTAGGCAAGTGATAAAGATTCAGTCAGAGAAGGCTGCTCTCCATTTCAGTCAACCTGTAAATCTTGGTAAAAAAGAAATATCCTTGTAGGTATCTAAAAGGATTTTTTAACACTTAAAAGAAGCTAAGAAGGCAAGCAATTTTTATTTGTGTATATAATAATTACATTTATGTATTATGCACATGTGTTATTATTTATCCATCCATTGCTCATTCACAGCTATTGTCTCAGTGTTGACATAGTATGTGCCCTAGAGGTCAACCTAACTCTGAATATTAATAACTTCAACTTATAAACTCTACGGAGATTATTGTTTTCTGTTCTGAATTACAGTAGCTTAACAAATTAATCAGATTGCTTATAAGTGAAATTAATGCAACCACAAATGTTATCTAAAAGAAACAATGGCCTAAAAACCACAGGATTTGTATTATTTCATTGCTGTCTTTTCTGATTCAAAGTATTTATATCAAGTAATTCTAATGATTACTGCTGAATACTTAAACTGTTCATGGAAAAAACCAACATTTTTCTTATTCTCCAGGTATGTTACATAGATATATTCAATTTCATCTTCATGATCTATAACAAATAAAGATTAAAATTATACTCTTACCTTCTCTGCCCCAAGATAGCATTAAATATATTTTCTGACATTGTTAATTCAACAGATCTACACATAACATCACTCTAGAGAGGAGTTGCATTTCCACTGAAACTAGTGAAGTCGGCCAGGGGCAGTGGCTCATGCCTGTAATCCCAGCACTTTGGGAGGCCGAGGCGCATGGATCACAAGGTCAGGAGTTCAAGACCTACCTGGCCAAAATGATGAAACTCCGTCTCTACTAAATATACAAAAATTAGCTAGGCATGCTGGTGGGTGCCTGTAATCCCAGCTACTTGAGAGGCTGAGGCAGGAGAACCGCTTGAATCTGGGAGGCAGAGGGTGCAGTGAGTCGATATCGTGCCACTGCACTCCAACCTGGGTGACAGAGTGAGACTCTGTCCACCCCCCTACCAAAAAAAGAAAATAGTAAAGTCCAAAATAGAGTTTATTTTAAAAATCATATGAATGTCTTCAAAGTCTATCATTCTAAGAATGTCTTTGTCAGTTTGAACACATCAGTGGAAGGACCGAATTCATTTAAATGCTACTGGCTATGTATGCTGACCTCTTCCCCATCTTAGCTGCTACTGCCTGTGGTTAAGCCAGCCCCAGTATGGTCTGCTTCTAATTGCTTCCCAGCTTGGTTTGTTTCTCACCTGGCATAACATGCGGGAGAATACCTTAATTCAGGTTTGCTTGCAAAACAACAACATCAGTCCTGTGGTTGTCCTACTATACACAACTCCACCAGTTTCTGTTGCTTACAGAATCATTTGCAAACCAGATGCGTGAAGCTCTTTGATATCTGGCTCTACACTCACCCACCTCCTCTCCGCTGACACCATCCTCCCATATGTCACAGCTGTAGCTTTCGTGCAACACTTCCTCTACAACAGAGGTTCTCAACCAGAGGCTATTTTGTTCTCTAAAGACTATTTCACAATGAGTGGAGACATGTTTGGTTTTCACAAATGGAGGCGGTGGTGCTACTGGCATCTGGTGGTTAGAGGCCAGGGATGCTGCTAAACATAATCCAATACATAGGACAGACCCTCAAAGAAAATATTCCATCCCAGAATATTTATTATTAATATATTATCTAGCCTGAAATAGTGCCCAGATTAAGAAACTTTTCCCTACCAGCTGCCTCTCTGCCTAGGCAATTCCTTCACTTCTCAAGGTCCAACTGAAATGGCTCCTCTTCCTTAAAACTATCCCCAATTTTCCAGACTGCTAGTCACTACCTTGCTTTCTACCTACCACATTTGCTTGAGACTCTATTTCAAACCACGCTTACAATGGTATCTATAGAAGTGTTTGTATCCTCCCTAGACTGTGAACTCCAATATGCCGAGTCTTACTCCTCTATCCCTTGATTAGTCCATTGCAGACACTGTAAATGTTAAATGTGTATCTTTCATTATAATTTCATTTTCCCTGTACACCCATATTTTCCAATATAGTAGCTACTAATCATGTGTAGTATTTAAATTTAAATTAATTAAAATTAAATAAAATTTAAAAGTCAGTCCTTCAATCACATTAGCCACACTGCAAGAGTTCAGAAGCCACATGTGACTAGTGGCAACTGTGCTGGACACTGCAGAAAGTTCTACTGGGTAGCACAGCATTTAGACTCTAAACCCTATGAGAATTACAGGCAACACCTATGTTCATCATACACATGTCTGGTACATAGTTGATGTTTTATCAATATTTGTGTAAACGAATGAAGTTATCTTGATCCTAGGTATGCTAACTTCTGCTTACTCTATGTGTATGAGGAATAAAAGCACAACCAAGATAGATACTTTCTGAAAATTCCTCTTTCATGGTTAGTCCATGCAGAGAGCTCTTGGTCATGAGTAGGAAGGTATGGTCAGATTGAGTACTGAATAAACTGGAGGGCACCAGGAGAAACAGCAGGGTCACAAATTAGGAAGTTAACATTTTGAGGCCATGTGTTGGTTGCACAACTTGAGTCTAAACTGAATGGCTTCCTGGAGTAGGTGGGGCCTAAGCACCAGCGTCCACAGCAAGAAATGCACACAGAGGATACAATCATACAGCATAACACAGATATGAAGGGGAAGATTCAAAACCCAGAGATAGGGGGACATAAAAACTGGAATAGGGAAGTCTCAGAGCATACTGTCTAAGGATATGGGCTAAGAGTTAAATAATTTGGGTTCAAGTTCCTCCTCTATCACTTTCTAACAGGGTAATGTGGACAAGTCAGTTTTCCCCTTTGAGTCTCAGTTTCCCTATCTGCAAAATGTGGATAAATAGTTATCTTCTTCTCTGCTTTATTGAAGGAAATAAATCGGATAATGTGTGTATGCATTGAATACAGAGACTGGTACTGAACAGGCCCCACATAAAAGTTGGAATTTTCATAATTATCAAAAGCATTATTATAAAATCTTTAGGATGTGAGAAAACACAGAGGTCAAGTCCAACTCCAGTCCTGCCTCCGTTCTCACTACCTTAGTTTCTAATTCTCTCTATAACATCTCCACCAAAGATGGTCCAGGTGGAAATCCTTAAGTGACCGTACATGTACTGGTTTTTGACATAATCCTTTCTATTTCAGATGATTGTGTAACATAAAATCACCATGTTTCTCAATGGGTCACTATTGGCATTTCAGTACAGTAGTTCTTTATTGTGCTGGGCTGCCCCGTGCATTATAGAACACTAAACATCTATGTCTCACCCTCCAAATCCCAAGAGTATACCCTATGCCCCATCACGAAAACCTGCCCTCAGATACACATATTTCCCAAGTCCCCCAGAAAGGAAGTACCACCACCTGCTAAAATCTTTTGCCCAAGCCAAAATCTGCCTCCTGGATTTGACCTTGAGAGAGTATAATAGAAACAGTCAAATAACTGAAATTTCAAGAATTAGATAAACTATATGACAGAGTTTGCCTGCTTGCTCTCAGCTGTACCCCATTCCCTCTCTTTGTTCTGCTTAGCGTCTTAGAGAGTTACATCTCCCAGCCTCCTTTACCCACTCCTTCTAGGTAGGCTCATCCAGCAAGAGGCTCTGGAGTGTAGGAGAAGTCAGAGCATTTATTTCCCCTCTTACTCTGCCTTATGTAGTGTCTCTTCTCTGGCAGAGGCAGCATCTCCTTCATGATCTAACTCGTTCTCAAGAGGCCTTCTCTCCACGGTCCCAACTCCTGCCAGGGTAGCTATGCCCATATTCTCATTCCTGTATCTTGACTTTGATGTTGCTTCTCCAACCCTTTAGTAGCCTCATGCTGCTGGCTGCTCTCTCAGCTTTTCCACTGCCTATGAAATGAATTATCTGTTTCATTAAATTCCCTCTGTTGAAATACATAGAGTGGTTTATGTTTTCTTGATCAGACACTGATAGACACAAACTGGGAGATGATGTTTTTTCCTATTTACATCTTGAAAGAATGCTTGAACAGAGTAGCTAGAGAAAGAGATTGTATCTGGGTTTTTCCCCATTGCTTGTGTGGCCTTAAAGTAGTAACTTTTAAGAAAACATATATTTTGTGATGTCTTCTTTTCAGGAATATAAGTTTAGATGGAACTGTCAAAGCAGCAACTACTTTTTTTTCCCCATGGATCAGCTTTCCTTTATGGAAAAAGACACCATTCTCCTAAAGGAGACTGATTCCTCAGATGAAAAATATCTATGCAAAGTAGAAAATGGAAGCTGAACTTCAAAGGACCAGCATGTTGGCCCCTTTTCCCATCTCTTCTCCAACTCTAAAAATACAGGAGAAAGAGAAAATAGTTTAATTCCAAAATGTGACCAATATCCAATGCAATTCGTTGCTAAAAAAATGTTGCAATTTCTGAATGGAATGACTTAGATACAAGACTAATAACCTTGGTTTAAAGTGTAGGAGCTGTTAAAAACATATGCAGAACACACCAAAATTATAGATACACAAGCATATGATTTTGCCAGCAAAGCAATAAGAACTGTGTCTGTATGATTCTGTTTTATTTTCCAAGACATTTTTTCATTCTCATTTTCTATGTGTATTCATTTTGCCAGCTATAAAGATAAGTGTCTTAGGAATCCTCCAATCTCAAGCAACAGAAACTCACCCCAACTAAACTAAGTACATAGAATATAGGTAGAATTTGTTACCATGCAGAAGCAAGCTTATGAATCCCAGGAAGAGAAAATTCAATAAGCCTATGGAGGAAGACTGCAGCCAGGAACCTGGAAAACCATCAGGAACCAAGGAATGCTTCTCACTATGTTGCTCTCTCTAATCTGGGATTTATGCGGTCTCATATCTGTGCCAGTGGGTTCTCTGTCTTCTTTTCAGATATGGCTGAGATGGCTGACTGCTTGACAACAGTCTTCTTAGCATCTATGTTAGCCTGCCCTTAGTTCAAGTGGCCTCCTGGAACTGACAAGGATCTCTAAACTCTCCATTCTGGGAAAAGCACTTCATCTGACCCAGCTTGGGTCAGGTGTCCACTTCTGATCCTATCAGCTGTAGCTGGGGAAACAAGGTCATATAGTATAGGCAGGACTGCATAGACCACCCCAGTTGGCAAAACAATTCTAAAAGACAAGATGGCGGGGAAAGGAAGAGGGTAATGGGTGACATAGATGCCCTTACAGTATCTAAACTCCAACAAGGAATTATGATTACAATTATCCTGATCTTCCAGACAAGTAACAGGCACAAAAGGGTTAAACCATCCATCCAGTGTTGCACAGTTGATTAATGTGAGTCAGTACTTGAATCAATCTCTAGAATTCTTTCTCCTCAATTCCAAGTTACTACCTATGTAACAGAATCTGTGACAGGCAGACTGCGGTAACTTACAGCTATTAATTATTAGATATTAATTATAGCTATGACTATTATCATTATTCCTAAGGAACTGAGCAAGTTTTCTAAAATATGACCACCTATAGCATTTGTTCTCCTTCACCAGCTCAGTCTTCTGCCTCTCTAAGGAGAGCAGCTACTATCACTTTTCCAGTAGAACTCAGAATCTATTGAAGTCCCTGAGGAGAGAATTTGAAACAAATTCTATGCACGGGCCGAGAGCTTCAGAATCCTCTATAAAGTATGATAATTGCAGATCTATAAAACCCAGCAAAGTTGGACAGGAAGAGTTCAACATTAACCCTTTTGAGAATGCTGAGTCTCCCTGAGCTCTAAACAGCCAAGAGGGAGTAAAATGAATGAGCTGTGTCTTCTCTACTTTCAGGGCTAGGAGAGTGGAAGACCAGATGTAGAATGGCAGTAGGAGAGGTTTAACAACCTGCTCTAAGTCTTACACTCACAAGACAAGAAATGTCTTTGTTTTTTACCAGATACAGGACTTCTACAATTAAGGATATTTCAACAACCAAACTTGAGTCCTAGTGAGTCAACAGAGAAAAATACCTGCCCTCCTTGGAAGGCCAAGAAGGCAGAGAGGTGGATTAGGTTCCAATCTTCCTCCATAGGTGTGACTCCACTCCAGGAAGAGAGATGAGCACCAGATAAACAAAATAATAAAGGCACTCATTATAAAGGTGATTCAAGTACAAAAGATGTCCTGGAACTTAAATGATTATACCAAGAAAATCAATGAAAGAATTAAAGACAAGCATGATTTAACTGTGGTGAACACAATTAGTGGCCCGGGAGGTAGAGCATAGGAAATATCCAAAGCACAAAACAAAAAGAAAAAAATATGGAAATCACAAAGGAAAACACAGACTAAGAGGACAGACTCAAGATAATGTAAATGGAGAAAAGGGAACAAATGGAGAAAAGGCAATAGTAAGAATTATTCCAATACTAAGGAAAACAAAAATAAAAATTCCCCAAACTGAGCCAAGATCTGCAGCTGAAAATCGAAAGGGCTTGGGAGTTCTGGGCAGGAATGATGAAAAAAGACATACCTCCAGCCACATTCTGGTAAAATCACTGAAGTTTTAAGATGAAAAAAAAAAAAAGTGTTATAAGCATTCAGGCAAATAAACAAGTTTAGCTTCAAAGAAAGCAAAAATCACATAAATATCAGACTTTTCATCTGCAACACTTAAAGCCAAAACACCTTCAAACTAATACAGAAAAGGGCAGTAGCTCAAGAACATTTCACCAGTCAAGATATAATTCCCCAATCAGGATGAAAGAAAGACAATCTAGATCTGCAGTAACTGAGAGAGTATAGCATACACCTGCCTAATTTGAAAGAAACACTTGGAAAAAATACTGCAAACCAGTAACAAATATGCACACAGAGTTTTAAGAGAATGTGGAAGATGAACAAAAGAGGATACAGCATTAAGCAATGAAACAACACAAAACGTTCCCAGGGAATGGGTAATATGAGTGCCAAGGAAGAACTTATGATGGCAACTGTAAAGGAGATTTATGCTATTAAACTGTCCCCAAAAAAAAATAAAAATAAAATGTGAATAAGGGCCAGGTGTGGTGGCTCATGCCTGTAATCTCAGCACTTTGGGAGGCAAAGGCAGGTGTATCACCTGAGGTCAAGAGTTCGAGACGAACCTGGCCACATGGTGAAACCCCATCTCTACTAAAATACTAAAAATACAAAAATTAGCCAGGCGTGGTGGTGGGTGCCTGTAGTCCTAGCTACCTGGGAGGCTGAGGCAGGAGAATTGCTTGAACCTTGGAGACAGAGATTGCAGTGAGCCAAGACCGCACCAGTGCACTCCAGCCTGGGTGACAGAGTGAGACTCCATCTCCAAAAAAAAAAAAAAAAGGAATAGGAAGTGAAAATAAGGAGAGGATAAAAGCATTTGAAACAAGTTACATTGCAGGTATGGAAGGGAGAAAAAAAACCAAGAGGAAATAAAAGTCATTCTAAAGTCATTGTTCTTCGGCTGGGCATGTTACCTCATGCCCGTAATCCCATCATTTTGGAAGCCGAGGCAGGCAGACTACTTAAAGGCAGGAGTTCGAGACCAGCCTGGCCAACATTGTGAAACCCCATCTCTACTAAAAATGTAAAAAGTTAGCCAGGCGTGGTAGCACCCCTGTAATCCTAGCTATTCAGGAGGATAAAATGGGAGGATTGCTTGAACAAAGGAGGTGAAGGTTGCAGTGAGCCGAGATCATGATACTGCACTCGACCCTGAGTGACAGAGTGAGACTCTGTCTCAAAAAAAAGAAAGTCATTGTCCTTTGTAGGACATAACAGAAGGAAACAATGCATTTTGGTTGTGGTTCTATTTTGCTACCATATAACAGTAGGAACCTCTATTTTACTAAAATAGCAGGAAAAGGATTAGTGATTATTATTGGGATAAAATAAATAAAATTGAGCTTCTTCATTAACAAGACAATTGTTCAGATCTCAATTTTCATTCCCTTTGTATAAAAATGCATATTCAACAGATGTGCGAATCAATTGTTACTTATTTAATATGTAAGAAAAAAAGTATACCAACAGGTATTTTGACAAAGAGAGAGGCCTTTGTCCCTTGGACAATAATGAGGCATAAACTGCAATGATGCTTTATCCACCAAATGACTATAAGAATACTTTAATTATAACAGGAAAAGGGACAGTCTCTAAAGACCACTCAGGAAATTACCTGGAAAACAAGAGAAACTAATATTTAAACATTTGCACCAAGTTCTTCCCTAGGTTTCCTCTCCACATCACTTCATATGCATCTGGAATGAACATACGTATCATAGTAATGGTTTAGAAGCCATGGTAAAACAGTATGTTTTTCCCTAGAAATACCAAGCAAGGGTCACAGGTGGCAGACAAAGACACAGCCAGATTGTTTTCTCCAATTTTTTTTCTTTTGTTTTAAATGTACTCCTTCAAAAGCATCTTGGACACTGCTGTTTTGGGCATTCCCATGTCTAACACCTCCCACAAACAAAGGATGAGATCATCGATTTAAAAAGTGGAGCTAACATGCACCATTAGAAGAGAAAATTTGCCTAAGGAGGGCAACTTAGTAATATGTATTCTAATTATGGAAGAGCCGCTAGTGTAATCTGGTGAAAATGGTTACAACACATACCATACAATTACTACTGTTTTAAAAGACTGACATTAAAAGTTATGCAAATTCTTGGCCGGGCTCGGTGGCTCACGCCCATAAATCCAGCACTTTGGGAGGCCGAGGCAGGCGGATCATGAGGTCAGGAGATTGAGACCATCCTGGCTAACACGGTGAAACCCTGTCTCTACTAAAAATACAAAAAATTAGCCGGGCGCGGTGGCAGGTGCCTGCAGTCCCAGCTACTCAGGAGGCTGAGGCAGGAGAACGGCGTGAACCTGGGAGGCGGAGCTTGCAATGAGCCGAGATCACGTCTCTGCACTCCAGCCTAGGTGACACAGCAAGACTCCGTCTCAAAAAAAATAAAAAATAAAAAAGTTATGCAAATTCTTCTATAGAAATACTGTGATAGATGGTATTAATCAGAAGGTAACTCTATTGTACTAAAGCTTAAAAAGCGTGAAGTTAGTCTGTCAAATCTTTCTGCTTAGCAGTTCCATAAAGAAAAATGTATAACCAGGTGGTTATGATATATTTGAAAATACTTGGTGTCACTTCATTCAAAACAAAGTATCCTCAATCAGTAGAACTGGGTGAACATTAGTCAGAATCTGTGTCTGGCAGCAAGTTACTTGGAGATATCACCATAACAAAAATGAAAAGATTCAATAATTTTAACATTCTTATGACAAGAAGTAAAAAGGAAGAACGGTATGGAATCTGTGTGCTTTATAGGCAGGAAAAAATGACTTAGAACCTGTGGAGAGGGGTTCAAGTAAACAGGAAGTAGCTTGAGATTGTGACCTAGAGAACGTGGTGTTTTGGGTGCCTACCCGTTTTCCCAGTGGGTGAGGAACAACTGAGTAAATCAAGAGTTTGTGAAATTGCACTTTTTCTCCAGGTCACATGTCAGCATCATTGCACAGAAGAAATGATCAGCAGTCTCACTGGTATGATGACTTTCGAGTTTTCTTGGGTTGCTAATTGGGACAACTCAATACCTGGAATAATCTCTTCAAATCTTGCCATTTGCAAAGGTGGTTTATCCTCTCTCAAGGAGGTAGAATGGAAAGAAAACACAGATGTCATCTTATTTAACAGGGGTCTTAAAGATTTTCTGGCCCAACCCTCTCGCTGCACAGATGAGGAAACAATGGGTTTTTTTGTCTAGAGTTACAGTAGTTTGAGCCAAAATTAGAACCTGGGTCTTCTGAATTCCAAATGAATATACTTTCCAGTTGTATACATTTATCAGGAACTCGACTGAAATGCAACTCTGTACTTCTGTCCACTTATATAAAACTTTACTAAAATTCCATAGCAATTATATTGGCCTTTTTTCCTACAAACCAGTCTGTCTTGAATACGATGGTTATATACTTAAAATGTATATAATAAAAGTTTTTATAAGAACTCCTTTTAAATTAGTTTATAACTCAGGATAATACCTAGGTTCTCAGCTTTACCAAAGTTCTAGAGTCTTTGCAACTTATTTTGATGATTCCAAACAAGATAAAGAGTATTCCACTAGCCATTTATCCAAAACAGATTGTAAAGATTCATTATTTCTACCTTATATGGTTGAAAAAATATCCTTGGTGAAATTATGTAGGCGTGGAATTTTCTGTATGGGAAGATATTAAATAACAGATTCTGTCTTTCTATTCTCCGTCTGCTAGTTTTGGTAGGTTACATTTTTCAAGGAATTGTACTTTTCAGTTTTCATTATCAAATTGATTAATGAAATATCTTTGTAATATCTTTAGAATGTGTAGTGTTGACCCTTTGTATTCCTAGCATTGGTGTTTTTTTCCTTGATTAGTTTTGCTATTAAATTAATCTTTGTAAAGAAACAACTTCTGGTTTTGTTGATTTTTTTCTATTATACATTTGCTTTCTCTTCAATCAATTCTAGCTCCTATTTTCATCATTTCCTGTTGTCTACACTTTGTGGTTTGTTAATCTTTTTCTAGTTTCTTGAGATGGAGGCCTGAATCATTGATTTTTAAGTGTTTTTTTTTTTCCTTATATGTGAATTTAAGGCTATAAATTACCATCTATTCACTGTTTAGCTGCATCCCACAAGTTTTGATAACTCATCTCTTCATCAGATTTAGATAAAAAGATTTTAAATTACCAGTGTGATGTCTTCTTTGACACACAGGTTATTTAGAGAGTAAGGTTTAATTTCCAAGCAATTTGTATTTTTTTCTACCTATCTTTTTTTTTTTATTCTATGTCAATTCTTTGTAACCAAATTGCATAATCTGAATAAATGACAAGTCTTTTGGTATGTGATAAGACTTTGTTTAAAAGCCAGTATATAGTCAGTTTGGGTAATGATTTGTACACACTTCGAAAAAATATAATTTCTGTCACGATTGTATGCAGTGCCTCATATCTGTTAATCAGGTGAAGTTATTGTTCAGATCTTCAATATCCTTATTGATTTGGGGATGCCTGTTCTATTGGTTGTAGAGAAGGTTTGTTCAAGTCACTCACTATGATTATGCTTTGGTCTGTTTCAGTTTCCTTTTATCATTTATTGCTTTAAATATTTTAAAACAATGGTATTGAGTGCATTCAAATTTAGGCTGTGATACCTTCTTTGTTTTTTGGGTTTTTTTTTTTTTTTTTTGAGACAGTGTCCAGCCCAGGCTGGAGTGTAGTGGTGCGATCTTGGCTCACTGCAAGCTCTGCTCCCCAGGTTCACACCATTCTCCTGCCTCAGCCTCCCGCGTAGCTGGGACTACAGGTGTTTGTCACCAGGCCCGGCCAATTTTTGTTGTATTTTTAGTAGAGATGGGGTTTCACCGTGTTGGCCAGGATGGTCTCAATCTCCTGACTTTGTGATCTGCCCGCCTCAGCCTCCTAAAGTGCTGGGATTACAGGCATGAGCCACCACGCCCGGCCAATACCTTCTTAATAATTATGTACTATTCCTCCTATGCATCTTGCTTTAGAATCTGCTTTTCTAGGATTAAAAAACTCCAGCAGCTGTCTTTTGCTTACACTGTAGATGACATCTTTCATTGTTCTCCTTTAAAATCTGTGTCTATGTATTTAAAGTGAGTCTCTCATAAGCAGTACATACTTGCAATTATCTATAATAGTAAGACAATTTCAGTCTTTTAATTATTCTTTAATTGGAAAAATACATTTTCTATGAGATTATTGACCTATTATTGTTAATATACACCATTTTATCATTCATGTTTTATTGTATTCAATTGTTCATATTTCTTCTCTTTTAAATTAATAAAATATTTTCTATTTTTTATCCTCCAGTAAGTTATTAGTGTAAATTTTAATTAGTAAATTAAAAAATAATTTACTAGTTTGTTAGTGGTTACTCAAAAATATGCATTCTTTAATAATTACAGTCAAAAACATTACTTTTACTACTTCTGATAGTGGTAGAACATACAATATCAATTTGATTTATACTCGTCCAAGAATGTATCTGCATTAGTGTTGCTACTGCATTATTGATTTTAATCTATATGAACTCCTAATCTATTTAACTCCATAGGACATCATCATTGCTTTGTACAGTCAATATTTAATTATATCCAGTCATGTATTTCTCATTCTACTTTATTTCTTCCTGCATCTCTGTGCTTCCTTCTCCTTGAGGAAGAACTTAATCTATATTTTGTTACAGATGCCAGTGATACATTATTTCAGTTTCTGTCTAAAATGTTTGTCTTTTACCTCCATTTTCACTCAGTAAAAAGTTAGAGTCTGGCAGTTATTTTACTTCTTCACTTTTAAGATGTAATTCCATTATCTTCTGACTTCCATTGTTCTTGCTAGCATGTCAGCTGTCAGTATTATTGTAGCACTTTTGAAAATAATAAGTCATATTTTTCTTGGCTACTTTTCTCCATTCCACTTCCTGGCTGCTTTTATGATTTTCTTATTGGTTGTTGTCAGTTTTACTATGATGTGTTGAGTTTTATTTTCTTTCCAATTTTTTCTACTTGTGTTTCACAGAGATTCTAGAATTTGTGAGTAAAGTTTTTATCATATTTGGATCATTCATAGCCATTATTCCTTTGAATATTGATTCTGCCATAAATTACCTTTTTTCTCCCAGTACTCCAATTACTTGTACATTAGACACTTACCTTATGTTCCATATCTCTTATCTTTTTCCGTTTGAGATTCTCTTATTTCCTCTCTGTGCTGCAGGTGGATAGGTTCTACTAAGCTGTCTACTGGTTTTTTATTGCTCCCATCTACTGCTGTATTCAATTTGATGTTAAACTTATTTATTTATTGAATAATTAATTGGTTATATTATTTAATTCTACAATGTTCATTTGATTCCTTTTATAGATTTTACTTATCTGAAGAAATCCATGTTTTTATCTATTTTCACGCAGTTCTTCAGTTTTCTTGAATGTACAAATCATAATCATTTCAAAAACTTTGTCATACGATGCCATTTTCTTGATCCCCTGTGAATATATTACATTCTATTCTACTGACAGGATGCTTTTATCTCAAATTTTTTTGGTCAGTAATACTTAATTTAATATCAAATATTATAATAAAAATTGCAGAGGCTCCAGAATATGTTATCTTCCTCCAGTCAGATTTGCCCTTTTTTCTGTTAGGCAAAAAAATTCGAGGTGATCACCTTAATTCAACCAGAGACTGATCTGCTTTGGACCTCCGTAATGTGTACTCCTCCTACAGTGTAGTCCTGTACAGCTTTCAGCTGAACATCTGCTCTGTTTACCATGCTCATTATCCCAGCATGTCTTGAACACTAATCTTTGTTTCTTCAACACTCTCTCCTAGGTATTTAGACTTTAGCTTAGCTTTATTCTTTCTCTCTCTCTCTCTTTTTTTTTTTTTTTTTTTTTTTTTCATTTTTGCTTCCCACTTTATTCAACTTCAGATTTCAGCAAATGTGTTGAGGGGAAAACAGGCAAACAGGCTTTCTTTGTTTTTCTCTTTAAAAACTAACATTTTGGCTGGGCATGCTGGCTCATGCCTATAGTTCCAGTACTTTGAGAGGCCAAGACAGGCAGATTGCCTGAGGTCAGGAGTTCGAGACCAGCCTGGCTAACATGGTGAAACCCTATCTCTACTAAAAATACAAAAATTAGCCAGATGTGGTGGTACATCCCTGTAGTCCCAGGTACTTGGGAGGCTGAGGCAGGAGAATCGTTTGAACCCAGGAGGTGGAGGTTGCAGTGAGCTGAGATCACATCACTGTGCTCCAGCCTGGGCAACAGAGCAAGACTCCATTTCTTAAAAAAAAAAAAAAAAAGAAAAGAAAAAAAAAAAAAAAACCTGACATTTTATTATATAACCAGAAGGCCGTTAATATAACTACCAACTATCAAAAGTAAAAATAACTGCTTGATATTATAATCTACTATCTAGTCCATATACTTTTTTATTTTGGATTCTTCATAATTATTATTTTGGTTTCAGGGGTACATGTGCAGGTTTGTTACATGTGTATATTGCATATTGCTGAGGTTTGAAGAATGAAGGGTCTCGTCACCCAGGTGGTGAGCATGGTATCCAACAGGTAGTTTTTCAGTCTATGCCCCTGCCTCCCTAGTAGTCCCCAGCATCTATTGTTCTCATTTTTATGTTCATGCATATTCAATATTTAGCTCCTACTTATAAGCGAGAATATGCAGTATTTTGTTTTCTGTTGCTGCATTAATTTCCTTAGGAAATGGCCTCCAGCTGCATTCCTGTTGTTGCAAAGGATATGATTTCATTCTTCTTCATGGCTGCATAGTATTCCATGCTGTATATGTACCACATTTTCTTTACCCATTCCACCACTGATGGGCACCTAGGTTGATTCCATGTCTTTGCTATTGTGAATAGCTCTGCAATAAACATACAAGTGCATGTGTCTTTTTGGTAGAACCATTTGTTTTCCTTTTTGTATATACCCAGTAATAGGACTGTTGGGTCAAATGGTAGTTCTCTTTTAAGCTCTTTAAGAAATCTCCAAACTGCATTCCACAGTGGCTAAACTAATTTGCATTCCCAGCAACAATGTACAAGCATTCCCCTTTCTCCACAGCCTCATCAGCCTGTTATTTTTTTTACTTTTTAAAGTAGCCATTTTGACTGGTGTGAGATGGTATCTCATTGTGGTTTTGATTTGCATTTCTCTGATGACTAGTGATGTTGAGCATTTTTCATATGTCTGTTGGCTCCTCGCATATCTTCTTTTGAGAAGTGTCTGTTCATGTCCTTTGCCTGTTTTTCAGATGGATAATTTGGGTTCTGCTTGTTCATTTGTTTAGGTTCCTTGTAGATTGTGGATATTAGACTGTTATTGGATGCATACTTTGTGAAGTTTCTCCCATTATGTAGCCTGTTTATTCTGGGTTTTTTTTTGTTGTTGTTGTTGTTGTTTTGTTTTGCTATGTAGAAATTCTTTAGTTTAATTAGGTTCCACTTGTAAATTTTTGGTTTTGTTTTCATTGCTTTTGGGGACTTAGCCATAAATTCTTTGCCAAAGCTGATATTGAGAAGGGTATTTCCTAGGTTTTCTTCCAGGATTTTTATTGTTTGAGGTCTTACATTTAAATCTTTAATCCATTTTAAGTTAATTTTTGTATATGGTGAAAGGTAGGAGTCTAGTTTCATTCTTGTGAATATGGCTAGCCAGTTACCCCAGCACCATTTATTGAATAGGAAGTCCTTTCCCCATTGCTTTTGTCAACTTTGTTGAAGATCAGATAGTTGTAGATGCGTGGCTTTATTTCTGGGCTCTCAGCTGGGTTTATGGGTCTGGTTTTGTACCAGCATCATGGTGTTTTGGTTACTATAGTCTTATAGTGTAATTTGCAGTGGGGTAATGTGATATTTCTGGCCTTATTCTTTATGCTGAGGACTATTTTGGCTATTTTTGCTCTTTTTGCATCCACATGAATTTTAGAATCGTTTTTTCTAATTCTGTGAAAAATGACATTGGTATTTTGATAAGGATAGCATTGAATCTCTAAAATGCTTTGGGCAGTATGGCCATTTTATAAATACTGACTCTTCCAATTCATGAGCATGGAATATTTTTCCATTTATTCGTGTCATCTCTGATTTATTTCAGTAGTGTTTTGTAGTTCTCCTTGTAGATATCTCTTATCTCCTTGGTTATATGTATTCCTTGGTATTTCATTTTTTTGTTGCTATTGTAAATGGGACTGTGTTCTTGATTTGGCTGTCAGCTAGAATGTTATTGCTATATAGAAATGTTACTGATTTTTGTACATTGATTTTGTATCCTGAAATGTTACTGAATTCGTGGATCAGTTCCAGGAGACTTTTGGCAGAGTCTGTAGGGTTTTCTATGTATAGAATCACATCATCAGCAAAGAGAGATAGTTTGACTTCTTTTTCTACTTGGATGCCTTTTATTTCTTTCTCTTGCCTGACTGCTCTGGCTAGGACTTCCAGTACTATGTTGAATAGGTATGGTGAGAGTAAGCATCCTTGTTTTGTTTCATTTCTCGAGAGGAATGGTTCTAGCTTCTGACAGACTGTATTGTGAGGTTCCTCAAGTTACCTTCCCTCCCATCCTGACCCTATTCCATGAGACCACCTTAAGTTCAGCAGGCTTTTCTTTCCCATAACTACAGCCCTCTACCTAGCTGTCTACATCCAGAA
Organism: Rhinopithecus roxellana; assembly: GCF_007565055.1. Taxonomy (NCBI): domain Eukaryota; kingdom Metazoa; phylum Chordata; class Mammalia; order Primates; family Cercopithecidae; genus Rhinopithecus; species Rhinopithecus roxellana. Next base: position 35,655,815 of record NC_044551.1, read on the forward strand.
ATAGCAAATATTCCCAGGAAAAAAGTAGAAAATCATCAGCTCAACTTTCCTTGGTTTTCCTGTCTCTGAAATTGTAGCCATTCCAATCATCATGATTTCAAAACCTCTTTGATATATTTAAGCGGAATTTTAAAAATGATTATCCATATTTTCTACTTGTTTTCCAAAGAAACATTATTCTACCACAAGTCATTCCATCCTATTCAGAACCCTCATTATATTTTTGTTTATTGTAGCATGTAATAAAGTCCATCAGTTCTTTCAAAGGGTGTCATGAAACACAGGTAGGAAATCCTTACAGTAAGTACCTGAAAAGAAGTTTGCACAGTGCAAAGGAATTTACAATACTACTTAGAGTACTATAAAATAATTGTCTTGCAGCCTAAGATTAATGCTGCCCTGAGTATGTATGTCACAGGCTTTTATATAAAAGACACAGAGGAACAATGAAGAATATCTGTTATTTCCAGCAATAAATCTTGATGCATAGACCTGAAGGAAGAGGTCTTTTATACCAATTCTATAATATAATGAAGAAATGATACAGTCAAGTTCCACATTGCTCATGCTTTTAGGGTTTATAGTTTCTTTTTAAAATCTATATATTTAGAAGAGAGTCACTGATATTTTTACTAAAATATGGTAAATCACTTCGATATTGATGTGTCATATTTATAAAATTATTAATAACATATCATTTCAGGGGCTTGCTGAATAAGTATACCTTATTACTTAACCTCACAATTATAAATCTGGTCATTGTCTCCATGCTAGTATTTAAACAAAGAACCAAAAATTATTCCAATTCTCTGGAAGTGTAAGTTTTCCACATTCGTTCATAAAAGCAGTCAAGGAAGAGTAACAATGTAAACTTGTCTCTTTCTTTCTAGGGTATATTCTTAACAAACAGGCTATCTTGGGTGACTTTCTAACTTTTCTAAACCTACAGTCTTCTTGATGTAATTAAATGTTTCCATCTTATTAATAACAGAAGACCTACAGTAACATCTTATAAAACTAGAAAATTTCCTCTTAATTCTAAAAACATGAGAGTAAAGCTTTGTTTCAGCATTTGAATTGTACGGGTTTGTTTCAATTTATTGAGGCAAACATAAGGTCAACATCATTTTTTCAGAGAATATAATCAAGATAACTTGATCCTTATTGCTCTCTGAATTTATGGAAAGTACAAAACACATGTGCTAAAGGTCATCTAGACTCCAGCTAACACAAAAAAGAAGAAATACTAAGAAAATTGATAGCATACACTGGGACATAGAACAATGGATTAAAAACAAGGGACCTAGCTTCTAGACCTGGTTTCGTCAATTACTAATTTTGTGACATGTGGCAAATAATTTAACTTCTACCAACCTCTAAATTCTTGTCTATGACATGAGCCTAAAAACTTCTAACATACTCTGTGAGGTCATTTTAAGGACCAAATAAGAAGGTGCTTTTTAAAGTATTATGCTTTGAAAACTGAGAGATCACTATGTAAATGCAAGAATCACTATTTGTATAACTTTAAGAGGCATTTTTACCCTATTTCAGAAAAAAAACTATCTTCAGGCACTTGAAAACCTTGTCAGCTTTCATTTACATAAAATTATTATTATAATTACAAATTATTTTCATGTATTCATTAAAGCAGGTTCATCAGGGCGTCTATTAGGCAATTCTTTATTAGCTTAATTCAAATTATGTATATGAAAGTAATAAAACTGTGTTTCTCTTTCAATAATAATCTCAGAGGGTCTCCATTAATCCAGCTAACTGAAGTATTAGTCTAAATTTTACGCTATCTGGATGTGAGAGAGAAAAGCCTAAAGCTGCAAAATTAGTTCAATGCAAATTTCAATAAACAGTAACACTTTTTAATTATAATATCTAAATATTGTGAACATGCCTGATATTTTATTTTGCTATTGCCATTTCACACTTAAGAAACAAAGCCTACATTCAAAAAAAGAGAAAGGAACATTAAGCAACACGACCGTGTATCATTGAGCAACATGAAGAGACCAGAACTCATAACTCCCTGGTCTCCAGCTAATTTTATAACCTTGATAATCCCTACTGGCCTACCTAAATTAACAACAGTAACAGAAACAGGTAGAAAAATACTTGTTTCTTTATATATCCACATGGCAAATTTAAAAAGTTTATCTCCTTTTACAGTCTATGATCTTGTTTCTTTTTCTCCTTCCAAATGCTTTCTCCAATCACCCTAGCATTCCTTGACCATGCCAGGTATTTTGACTGTTTTATGTCTTTGCAGTTCTCTTGGCCTGAACCATCATTCTCTGCCCATTAAAATCCTTCTTGATCTTCAGGCTGTGAAACCTGGCCTTCCTGTGATTTCACAGGATGTTCTGCCCAGTGATGGGTAAACTGTTCACCTATCTGCCTCTGCAAATAAAGAATAAGTTCCTTGAAGACAAAGACAATATCATATTTATCTTTCTATTGTCCACACATCATAATGCTTGGCACATGCTGAAAAGGCAATAATTGAATTGCACATTTCAATGAAAGAATAGATGAATGGATTAATGGATGGTTGCTATAGAAGACCTTGTAAAGGACATAGTATCTTAAAGTGATACAGACTGATCTCTATAACCTAGCATACACATAGAATAAAGAGAATTCAAATTATAAGAATTCTACCTAACATAGATGTATCTTGATATAGAAATAATATTATCCAATTTTAATCTGGTATGAAAAACTTGGATATTATCACATAAAACTTGATTCAATTATTCACGTAAAACTACCCTGGACATAAAAGACTAAAAAGATGTATGTTCCATCAATATTCTGTCATTCTTCATGTCTCTCTAAGACATTTTTAATGTTTAAAATTCTTCAGTAGCTTGATCTATGGGAAAAAGGAACTAGCAATAAAACAATAGAATACTTAAACTATTTGAGAGACATTATGTTGAAGTAGAAAGTTACTAAAAACCATGTTTTGAGAAAATGTTGCATGTGAAGAAATCTTCCCAATAAATGTATTAATTGAAAAAAACAGAATGTTCTTTATTTTTCAGGGTAAAGAGTCACACCTACATATATTTTGTGTGTCTAAAAAAATAGCTGACATTAAAAGTGGATATCTTTGGTTGGTGAGAAGGCAGGTGAATTTTCTAAAATTTACTTCAAAGTATTTTTCGAATTTTCCAAACGTTCTAAAAGAGGATTTTTTTTTTTTTGTCATTATTATCAGGACAAAATACCTATACAATATTGCAATATTAATGAGATAAAAAATCTATAAAAGCTTTAGGATAAAGACAGAATGGGCATGATTATCCCTGGAGAATCTAGTGTGCCCCTAGCTTACTGTGGGAATCTAAGTAAGCCACTTACTGCTTACAACCTCCATTTCTTTATGTGTAAAAGGAAGTCCTGCAGTAGATGGGTGTTACAGTGCTATGTAGCTATAAAAACCCTGGGATTCTAAGTGAAAAGCAAATAGCTTTCAAGAGCCTTGGAAATCTGCTCCATCCGTTACAACAGACAAGACATAAACATGAGCCAAGAAAATAAGGAAACTAAAGTAGCAACTGGAAGAACCACAACACTCCCCCAAAGACCAAATACTATCCTGTTGAAACACCTTCGCCCACATTCCTTCCATTCGCAGAGTGGCCCAGTGTCCCTTGAGCTGATTCCCTTGAAAGCTAATTAATTGTATGCTGCATGGGGCATCCTCATGGTGCTAAGGAGTCATTTGGAAAGGGAATATAAAAGGGATACTAAACAATAATATGCGATTTATAGTCTGGATGTGGCACATACTGTATTGGCTTACTTTTATTTCACAGTTAATCTCCCAGCTCACAAAAGTTTTATTGGATTGGAGGCATGTGCAGTATTCCCTTTATAAAATTTTATAGTCCCTTGCTATTTTCAGGGGTTTGTTTTATAGGCACAATTTGCTGCTTTAATCTCACCCAATTGTCATGTTCTAAATCATGGTGAATAAAAGTGTCCTAAAAGAAGAGATGTGCTGAGGGTAGTACTTAATTACACTTAGCTCCTGATTTAAATGTGATCTGGGCATTGCCAAGTCCAGGGCACAGAATAACCAGCCACGCAAATCTGCATAAACCGATGCAAGCCATTACTGGGCTTTCAATAGCAAAGCCCACTTGCACTCTGCTGGTACTTTGCTGGCATTTTGATAAAGGTGGGTCCTCCTGTCTTCCATCAGTATCTGTGCAAATTAAGGCAGCTAATGAACTAGCTCCAATCGCTTATGTTCTCAAAGTGGGCAAGCACAGGTTTTGTCTTTAAGCCTATCATTGAACAAGGCAATTTCTGGGATGTCTCTTAGAGGAGCTCCCTAATTCTCATTCAGCCAAATGCTACTGATGATGAATATTAGTGTGGAAAGGCCATTCATTACTAGAAGTCAATTATGCTTTATTAAAATTAAGGAATGCTTGAGCTTAAAACATACATAACCTGTTTATTATGTTCTCTCTTTAGGTGTGTGGAAGAGGAAGATGACAGTAAGAGAAGCGATGGTGGTCCTTGACAGCTCTAGTTTTTTGTATTGCCACCATATTTTGCCTTGACCTGATTCCTGATAGCATGCACCTCTTTCCCTTTAGCAAAATGTTCCTCCTCTGTTCATCCTGATCTGGGTCCCAAACTGTTTTTTTAATTTAAGCTTGTTAAATACCCCAGTTAAACTCTACACCTCCATGACTGTTTCAGGAATGGGTCTGTGACCCAAAGTAAGCCAATTCCAAGTCTGCCCAGGGTGTTTCTGCAGAAGAGATGGCCACTGGCTGCTTAGGTGGCTAAGCTGGGTGTATGTGAACCTGAGACTGTTTCTGCCTGGGACTGTTGCCAAACAGGGAGACGGATCTTCTAAGCGTGTAAAAGCATCTGGGTCTAGCCATGGCTAACACAACATCACTTGAGTTCCATGAGTCAATAAATCCTTATTTTGTCTTAAACTTGTGGGACTTCAGTTTCTGTTACTTGCAACAGAATGAATTTTGGCAGAAAGGAGACATTATTGCAAATGGGGCACTGCATTTTTTTCCAAAAAGCAACACTATTCACACTCTTTTTTCTTTATTGAACATTTCCTAAGCAGCACAGTTAGAGAGAAAATATGATCACATATTCCAAACAGATGTTGTCATGAATGACAAATACTGCTTTCACATACCGCAAGGTAACATTAGTGAACTCCCTAAGGTCCAGTCCAGCACATAAATGGGAAAACTACAAAGTAAACAGTAAATAACTGGAAACTAGCAACAGTCATAGTAATAATATCTGGACCACACAAGTTATTTATACTGAAAAAGGCTTCATTTATAGCTCTATCGATCTTCTGGTAGAACTTATCTTGTTCTTTATATATAAATATACTAAAGTACTAGAAGGGTATTTTTAAAGAGACTGGTGACAAAGTTTGCCTGAGTTATTTTCACATATGCATTTATACTTTTACCACATATGTATGTGTGCATATATAATAAAATATATTGTTCTGTATATTTTAAAATTTACCTTTATGGTATATTCTTTTCAGACTTTAATATTTTTGCTTGAATTTGTGCTTTTAAAACTTTGTCCCTGGAAAGGGAAGCAGAAGGAGAGGATAGGGAGAGTATGGTCAGTGGGTACAAGTTTAGAATTACAATGAAGGAAGTTCTGGTGTCTTATTACATGGCATGGTGACTATTGTCAACAATAAGATATTGCACAGCTAGAAGAGAGGATTTTGTATGTTTCCACCACAAAGAAACAATAAATCTTTGAGGTAATGGATAGGCTAATTACCCTGATTTAATCATTACACAATGTGTACATGTACTGAAACATCACATTGTACCCATATGCCTACAATTGTGTGTTAAAAATGTAAAAATAAATAAAATCAAAAAGTAAAACTTGTCCATGGAGAGAGACAAATTGATAGATCTCGTTCATTTCAAGATTTCTTTAGTATTTCATAGTGTGAATAAATCATGATTTATTTATGAATTTCCTTATTATGGTCTGTTAGATATTTTCTATGCATCATTCATTCATTACCAGAAAGAGTTTTGCTATGAACACCGTGCTATTATACATATCTCTTACACAAACTGTATAAGAATTTCTCTGGGTTATGTGCCCAGAGATGGATATAGGAGTCATGGGATATATTCAACTTCAAACTCACTACGAATTCATAATAAATTGGTTTCCAAAGTGGATGGGTCCATTTACATTCCCATCAGCAATTTAAAAATCTTGAATATTAATGAAAAAAATAGAATCCTCCTAAATTAAAAAAATAAAGTCATGTTTAAAAAAACTCACAATGGTGAAAGAAGGAGGGATACCTACCTAGCTTAAAACTAGTATGTATAATCTGATCAATTTCATCCTTTTTTCCTTATTTATAGCTGATATTTATGCATATATTCACAACTTTTGAAACACTTTTAACATATAATCTTTGTGTGGGTACTGGAAACAAGGATTCAGGCAAGAGGATGCAAAAAACATGAAAAAAAAAAAAAAGGATCTCTTCAGTCCAATTGTACAGCCAGAACCAACACAGCCCCATGGAACCACCACGTCATATCCCCCACCAAGCCGACTGCAGCCATCCTCTAAATGGTCTCTCCCAGCTGCATCCCAAGTGATCCTGCTAAATTCATGTTGACTAGAACTCTCCCCTGCTTAAAATATCTCAGGGACTCCTCAGTCAAATTCAAAACGGCATGGTACTACTGACACCCTCGGCCCACTGTGCTTACCTTTCTAGCTTCAAGGCTTGCTGCTCATCCTGAAAACCTCTATGCTTCAACATCACTCAATGGTTTTTAATTCTGCCCCCTGTGTTTTTAACCCCAGGTCTTCAGACATACCCTGTCTATTTCCAGCCCACTACTTGCTTGGACTAACTCCTATTCCTTCTTGTGGTAACAGATCAGATGTGAGTCCCTCCTGGAAATACTGTAACCCTCAAGGCCTGGAGGGGTGCCAGGCTCCCAGAGCACCCTAGGCTTCTGCCAGCCCAGATCCCAGTCCCTACATGGCATATGACCTCATCTTTATTTGTTTCTTCTTATGGACTAGAAGGTCCTTTCTGAGCAGGGACCAATGCCTGTTTGCTGACTACAGTGGCTCACATTTATCTCAGCAAATATCTTAAAGATCTAAGCTGTGTAATGGCATGGCCTGGAGCCATACAGTGGACATTATGAGGAGGGAAGACCAAGAAATGATGCTAAACCCACTCCTTCTCTCCATGTTCAACCTTTCTTGTTTCCTCTAGCATACATATAGCTATAGATTGTTCCTGTAGCTTTGTTACTACCACATATCATGTTCAAAATACATACTCATTTCCACAAATGGAAGAGAACGCTTTAGGCAAGCTTCTACTTTCCTGGAATTGGAGATCTAGACAGGGAAATGTTTGATAGTGCTGCAATGTAATTTTCAGCATAAATTAATTCCAAAATGAACAAGTGTTATTACTATTAATCTAGGACAATTAATCTCTCTTATTCTAGGTTGCTTAGTTTCATCGTGTTCCATTAATTCCCACTACGACAAATACAGAATACTTCCAGTGACTATGCTTTCAGAGTGTGTAAAAAAAAAATCCTTTTTAGATCTTCACTCTTAAGGATATTGGAATTCTGTACTAGGCCAAATCAGTCACTGGCAGTTAAGATTATCTGTTATCAAGAGAAGCCCCACAGGTCACAGAAGCCCAGAATTTTAGTATGATTCAAGTTCCACTTAATCATGAGTCATCCATGAATTCAAGTAAACCACCAACTTATTTATATTTTAGGTCTGTATCACCTGCAACTTTAAAAAGTCCTTTAAATTCTGTTGATATTTCTGTCATTCGTCCTTCTTTGCAAAACTTTCCCAAGCTTTAATAGTGTGTGGAATGGAACACTGAATTTCTTACCAAAGGCACTCATAATTATGGAGTTCTCTTCTGTACATATAGCATATACATGCATGATTTACATTTACTGTGTCATTTAATCTAGAAGTTGCTTCAGAAAAATAGATACTTATTTCCCATTTTCCACATGGCAGAAGTGAAGCTCAGAGAGGTAACAAGCTCTCCCTCTCCCCTCCACTGAATATTTCTAGTTCCAAATGAATCCTCTGATTTTAGGCAATTCTTATTTTAGTGGAGCTGAATCCTGTCTCCTTACGTATCATTTTTTTTTCCAATTCTCTTAGAACAGCAGTCCCCAACCTTTTTAGCACCAGGGACTGGCTTCATGGAAGACAATTTTTCCACTGACCAGGGTGCTGAGGGGGATGGTTTGGGGATGAAACTGTTCCACCTCAGATCATCAGGCATTAGATTCCCATAAGCAGCACATAACCTAGGTCCCTCATATACACAGTTCACAATAGGGTTCACACTCCTGTGAGAATCTAATGCCACCGCTGATCTGACAGGAGGAAAAGCTCAGGCAGTGATGCTCACTTGCCTACTGCTCACCTCCTGCTGTGCAGCTCGGTTCATAACAGGCCATTCCACAGTCTGGGTTTTAGAGACCCCTGCATTAGAACATTTAGAGAAAAAACTCCTTTTCAGTATAAGAGCTCTTACCATATAAAAGGTATGCTCTCACCCCCCTGAGACAGTTACTGCAAATACTACTAATAATGAACTAGTCTGTATTAATACAACTTACCTTCTTTCTAAAGGAGCTTCAGGAGTGGTTCAGGTTTAGAAGTGTTTTTTTCAAATATTTTGTAGCAGCCAAATTCTTATTAAAATAGAATATTTCATGAAAGCCAAATTTATGTTAAGAAAAATTAAAATAAGGCCAGGTGCAGTGGCTCATGCCTGTAATCCCAGCACCTTGGGAGGTCAAGGTGGGCGGATCACCTGAGGTCAGGAGTTCAAGACCAGCCTAACCAACATGGCAAAACCCTGTCTCTACTAAAAGTACAAAAATTAGCTAGGCATGGTGGTGGGTGCCTCTAATTCCAGCTACTTGAGAGGCTGAAACAGGAAAATCACTTGAACCCAGGAGGCAGAGGTTGCAGTGAGCCGAGATCATGCCACTGCACTCCAGTCTGGGCAACAGAGCAAGACTTTGTCTCAAAAATAAATAAATAAATAAATAAATAAAAGAAAAAAAGAAAAGAAAAATGAAAACGTGTGGCTGTGATTGCAACAAATGTGGAAAACCTGTATTTACTCCATCCACTCTGCCCTTCCCTCCATAAGATGCCTATATCAAGACAAACCATAAGGAATCTCTGCATTTCATAGGATGCAAGGGTGGCCACTAACTATACTCTCTCCTATTCTTTCTTTTCCTAGGATGATGTCCTGGACTAACCTTAATGATCAAGTAGTTTGAAGAATACAAAGATTTAGAATAATTGAAAACAGGCCAGGCGCAGTGGCTCATGCCTATAATCCTAGCACTTTGGGAGGCTGAGGTGGGCTGATCACTTGAGCCTGGGAGTTCAGGGCCAGCCTGAGCAACATAGCAAAACCCCATCTCTACAAAAAGCAAAAAAAAACTTAGCCAGGTGTGGTAGTACATGCCTACCGTCCCAGCTACTCAGGAGGCTGAGGTGGGAGGATCAATGTACCCAGGAGGTCAAGGGTGCATTGGGCCATGATCATGCCACTGCACTCCAGTCAGAGTGACAGAGTAAGACCTTGTCTCAAAAAAGACTAATTGAAAATACGTATTAGGTTAAAATGTTGTTTGTAAAATATCAAGACATAAACTAGGAATCATACCAAAGATTCCTTTCTTCTCATGTCCTTCCATGTGAGGGTTTGCAAGGTGTGATGGGAATCCCTGTGTCCTTCCATGCAAGGGTTCATGAGGTGTGATGGGAATCCCCAAAGCACCTGAAGTCAGGAGACCCATATGACTCCATGTCTTATTTACCAAAAAAATCTTCAACAAAACCACAGCAAGGAGATATTTCCCTTCTGATAATTTCCTAAAACCTAAGAAACTGATTAAAACTGCTTCTTGACTTTTAGGAAACCTGACTTCTCTAAAAAGATCAGGCCAGATGATGTCTATAGTAATTTCTAAGCCTAAAATTCTATCATTTTAATAAAATTGAAAGTTTCACTTGACTTGTGAAAGAAACTGAACACACAGTAAAAGCTTAAATATACAAACAGGAGAAAAATAAGCCAGCATGGTGAACCTTAATACTCAAATTGTAGCACTGTGCTGAAGAATGACCAAGTCAGTGGTGTGATAATTACAGGTGCTTGTACAAAGTGTGAGAGACATTTTGATAATGTCAGACTCATTATATCATACAGTGTTATCTTTCTCAGAGTCCTTTGGGGTCTTTTATTCCCATCAAATAAGAGGTCAAAAAATTGTCTTTATTCCAAAGTATATTATGAATGCAAATAGTTTGAGAATCACTGCTAGAAATCAATTTTAATTGAATAAATCATTCATATTCAACTGTGTGTTTCTAGAAATCATGCTTTCACCTTTCCACCTAATGAAACTGCATTCAACCTGCCATCATTATGGAATGCCACCTCATCTGAGGTGCTGGTGCTCTCATCAATTCAAATGCCACTGCATCTCATTTCCAAAGAGCAGCAAGACAAGTAATTCTCAGTAGTCGTGAAGGCACCAGATGGAAATTCAAGGGATAAATAAGTACATTTATACTGCAGCAGGGGATTTCGAATTTTCCTTTCAAATAGAGCCAATTAAGATACAGGAACTCTGACAGGAGTTCTGCTACAGAGAAAGAAAAAGAACACACCATCTATGTCACTTCTTTAATTGACTTCACAAAGACAGTATTTTCTAACTATTTGAAATCAAATCCTGCTGGAGCACATAAAATTTACTCAGATATGTAGACAACACAATATGGCTCTAAAGACCACAAAGCTTCCCCAGTGTCTTTTTAAAAAGTGGCCATATCAAGCTGTTTAGGGGAAAGAACTTGGTGTCATGCAATGAGCTAATCTTCCATGCTATAATCAGATGGAGAAACAGAGAATCCAGAATTTCTTTACATTGTTCCTGTGCATTTAGAAAAAAAATGGGCATATCATCCAAATCTACCAAGAGATATCTAGGTTTATTCTAGTGTCTTAATTCCTGCAAGTCTAAGAATAAAATTTTCTTCAGTGAATTAGCGTGTGTCCTTTTAGAATTGTTAAAAATTGCCCCAAAGTTTATATAAATGGGAAAATCATAAAAGGGGAAATGTGAGTGCCCAGTAGTTATTAGAAAGTACTCAGATTTACTCTTAATAAAAAAATACAAATCAAAAAATTAAAATATGATATCCCTTCATACCCACTACGAAAGCAAATATGAAAAATCACATCATACCAAGTGTTGGCAAGGATGCAGGAGGGCAAGAATTACTGAGGGGACTGTCAATTTAAACAGCTATTCTAAAGGTCAATCTGGCCATTTTCAGACAAATTAGATATAAATATGTGCTACGGCCCAGGAGTCTAACATTTCTTTATCTGGTCCACAAAGTTTCTCACACAGATTCTCAAGAGGTTTATAAAGGAACATGTACGTGATGGTCAACACAGACAACATTTTTTAAGGTAAGATGAGAATAATGAGAAAACAAATAAGAACAATGCAGGATACTTATTACAGAGCACAGTGTGGAAACAACATACTAGGTTTAAAACAACAAAAGAGATTTCAAAAACAGTTCTGAATAAAATTTTTTTTTGGTTTTTATTGGACAGCATATCACTCCATCATCCAGATTAGAGTGCAATGGCAGGATCATAGCTCACTGCAGCCTCAACCTCCCAGGCTCTAGCAATCCTCCCACCTCAGTCTTCCAAGCAGGTGGGAGCACAGGAATGCACCACCACACCTGGCTAATTTTTGTACTTTTTGTAAGATGCAGTTTTGCCATGTTGCTCAGGCTTGTCTTGGACTCCTCAACTTAAGCGATTCATCTGCTTCAGCCTCCCAAAGTGGAGTCTGCACGTGGATAAATATTTTCAAAAAATTAAAATATGGAACCAGTGCTCAAGTTTTGACAATTCTGTTTTATCAGGTAGGAATAAAATATATATGGAGAATATAAAATATGAGAGTAAACAGACATTCCGGTAGAGATCACAGAGTCTTATTCCAAGAGATATGGCAATACAATTTTCCCAACAAAATTCAATTTATTTAGAGGGATCTTCTTTTAGAATTGGCTTTAAAGGCCCTGGCCCTTTATTTTAGAAATTCTTAATGGTGGAAAAGCTTGTATCTGAAGAAGGTAATTCATTTTTGAGTGACTATTGCCAAAGACATAAAGTAGCAACTTCTGTTAGTATAATTCTTTAAGGTATATAAAATATGTTCACAAACTCTAGCTCTTTTAGTAAATGTTTCAGAATCAGATAGAGTCAGGGAAAAAAGTAATAATCAAGCAGAAAGACTTGTTAGAGACCTGATAATAAAATAGTAAAAGCAATTTTAGGATATACCTTGAAATGGGTCTGGAGATGAAGGCTAAACCAAAACTGTTCCAAATGCATTTTAAACAGTCGTTGCAATAGCTTAAAAATAAATGTGTAGCCTTATAACCTCTCGAAGTAATAAAATTAGATGCAAAGGCTCTGGCATTTCCGTGTTAAAAATACATTTCTTTATATTTTAAATACTGAATGTTCACAAAGCTGGTATCCCTTTAAGCACTGCTGTATGGGGGGAAGAAGTGACTAAGCTAGAAATCCTGGGTTTTATTCTCTTCTCTTCCAATTACAGACAATGTTTCTGGATTTCTTCTGTTGAAAAGGAAAATTTGTGGTAATGCAATTGATACGTTAGGAAACAATTTAAGTGTAATACAGACTATTGCATTTGCATGAACTCATTTTTTTCCACCAAAAACTACTATGCTGCGGGAACACAAAATCTCCACTCAGCTGAACTAAGCCATGCAGGACATAAAACATACACTTCAAATATCCACCAGCAATCAGTTTATCATGTGCATTATCCTAGAATGCTGTATTTTGCCTTTCTCTGACAATTGTGAACTAGTCAACATAAAAAATGCCCTTTCGACACTCCCTTCATGTCTAAGTATCTAGTTTCAAAAAATGCCAAGAAGTACATGCAAAAGGAAAGCTGTAAGATTTGAGAAGAAACTCAAAATGAGCATTTTAAAATAAACAAAAGAATATATGTGTCTCTAGAGCAATAGGTATAAAGAAATCCACATTACAAACCATGAGAGGCAATGTTAGAAAATTCAAGAAAATGTCTACGGCTGGAACAACTTTCAGTGTTGCGAATTCAGTAAGGACCTGCAAGGCCTGTACATATAGAAGAAATGGAAACATTATTGAGCATATGGATTGAATACCAAACAAACAAAAAACTCAGAAACAACCTTTTTCACAAAAAGAAAACAACATCTATATAAGAAAACCATAAGCAGAAATGGCCAAATCATGCAAAAAGTACTTGGCCCCTTTCACTGCTAACAGAGGTAGATTTGGTGGTTTCAAACATTTCTATGACTGGGCACCGTGGCTCACAACTGTAATCCCAGCACTTTGGGAGGCTCAGTGAGGTGGGTCACTTGAGCCTAAGTTTGAGACCAGTCTGGGCAACATGGTGAAATCCCATCTCCAGCAAAAAAATACAAAAATTACCAGAGTGTGGTGGCATGTGCCTATAGCCCCAGCTACACTGGAGGCTGAGGTGGGAGGACTGCCTGAGCCCAGGAGGTGGAGGTTGCAGTGAACCATAGCTGTGCCACTGTACTCCAGCCTGGACAACAGAGCTAGACCCTGCCTTAAAAAAAAAAAAAAAAGAAAAGAAAAAAGAAAAACACTACAAATTTCCAAAGCCTTCAATTGTTTGGTGAAGCCAAAATGCAGATAAGAAAGCTATAAAAGAACTTCTAGCAACAATATAGATATTAATTCAAGAAGGTGGTTATATACTAGACCAGATTTACAACTTTGATGAAATATGTATCAATTATAAATGTATGCCATGAAAGACCTATTCTAAAAGGCAGAAACCCATGTTCCAGAATTTAAGGCTGCAAAAGATCACCAAATTTGGTAATGCTTGTCCCACCATTTCCCAACAACTCACAAGCAGGAACCCTTTTCTTGTCCATCTCCAACAACTGCACTTCAGATCTTTGTCAAGCAAAGGTACCATATTTATTGAAGTATCCATGGATAAAGTTATAGTAGTGTTTTTATGAGGTTGCTACCTTTGATGTTTCACTGATGAAGTGTGATTGTGGTGCCTATAACCCCATTTCTCCCATAAGTTCTTGGCTTTTATTGGCTGACTTTGCATAATGTGCTGATTTTTAAAAACATGTGGTTCATGCCATAGTATAACTGACTATACTAACTCTGTGAGTCTGTAAGGAATATTGGTTAGTTTTATCTCATAAGATTAGCAGACATTTTGCCAGAAAAATCTCAGAAAATTTGCCTTTCAGAAAACTATCCTTTTCCAAAGTCGAGTACAAGGCTCTGCTTCCCGCATAGTGGGGCTGAGGGGGTTGGGGGGCAGGGGCAGCACGGAAAGGGCACAGTCTAGCCAAAGTGCTCTGGTAGTACTCAGGTAGTAAGGGTTGAAGGAAGACTGGAGTTGGACTTCACCTCTGTGGTTTCTTCCATCCTAAAGATTTTATAATATTACCTTTGATAATTATTAAAATAACCATATTTATCCAGTGTCTGTTATGTGCCAGTTTCTGTGTTCAATGCATACACACATTATCTCATTTGTTTCCCACAGTAAAGCTGTGAAGAGGATAATAACTGTTATTCATATTTTGCAGATAAGGAAAATGAGACTCAAAGGGGACAAACTGACTTGTCCAATGTACTCGGAACCCTTGACCATAGTAATATTTGGACATGTGGTCCAAACAGGGCCAAACTGAGTCCCCCTAAGGAACTATGTTTTTCGGAGTTATCAAGAAAGAATTGCCCTCTTATTTCCTGGGTCTCTACCATTAAGAAAAATAAAGGCATATCACTACCCAACTGCCACCTTTGTAGTCAAGTAGGATAATCTGTGAAGAATAAATCCAATAGAGTTCTAATAACATCATATAAATTTCTGGACCTAGTCAGAAGCTAGTTTACATCCAGAAATTTTTTTCAGCAATGTAAGTCAATACCTACCCAAAAGTTTTCGCTTTTTTGAATAAAGTTTCTGTTACTGGAAACCAAACTGCCTTCATTAATATACCCTGGCCAGCAAAGTGTTTGTGATGACCCAGATTGAATCCCCTATTTTCTGTTTCTACAAAACACTCTACTTCTCCTTTGGAGCAGAACTGGCCCAGGTAATGCTGTGTTCCCTGTAGCATCATAAGCTCCCTGAGGGAACAGAGTTCTCTCCCTGTCTACGACTGTTTCCCAAGGCATACTCCAGGCTTGGCACCTCATAGAAGTTCAGCGAATGCCTGCATAATCAAAGACTGAATGAGTGAATACATTGACATATTGACCATTTTGACCCTGTTTGCTTATTTCTAAAATAAAGAAGCAAGTGATAGTTGCCTGTCTTTTTTTAAATGGGCATCTAATGAGGTATGTATAAGTGCTGTGTTAGCTATAAAGCAATAATTATAATTCATTCAGCATAGAGCACAGTAGCCAAAAGGAGCATAATACAGTTGGAAAAAGCTTGGACGCAGGAGTCAGAGTATGTTTGAGTATCAGCACTGTATCTCATTAGTTGTCTAATTTGGGGCAAGTTATATATCCTCTGAGTCTCTGTCTCATGGGTTTCTTGTGAGCATTAATACATGCAAAGCATCTAATCATATTTCAGGTGTGTTATATGCTCTATGAAATAGATTGATAAATCAGGAAAGGGCCCCATCCCCAAGAAGCTTACAGTCTAATAGACAAATCATGTATACAAACAACAGGAATATAAAGCAGAGGAGGTGCCCTGAAAACACAATAAAGACATCACAAGACATCATGGGAGATCAATCACTCACTCTAGCTCTTTAAAAATAAATGTTTTCTTGGCCAGGCGCGGTGGCTCAAGCCTGTAATCCCAGCACTTTGGGAGGCCAAGACAGGCAGATCGTGAGGTCAGGAGATCGAGACCATCCTGGCTAACACGGTGAAAACCCGTCTCTACTAAAAAATACAAAAAAACTAGCCGGGCAAGGTGGCAGGCGCTTGTAGTCCCAGCTACTCAGGAGGCTGAGGCAGGAGAATGGTGTAAACCCGGGAGTCGGAGCTTGCAGTGAGCTGAGATCCGGCCACTGCACTCCAGCCTGGGCGACAGAGCGAGACTCTGTCTCAAAAAATAAATAAATAAATGTTTTCTTTCTTTAAACTTACTAAGGCAACTTAATGCTAAATATTACCCTCACTGTCAAGCAGTCTTAAGAAACTCTAACAAACAATGATATTAAATTTAGATCACTGAATTCCTTGTTTGAATGGTTCTGTATGGTAAATTCAAAAGCATTTAGATGCAAATTAGACAAAAAGTACACAAAACTTCAACTACAGAACTGTGTGCAGCATCAATGTGATTGAGAAGGTACCAGAGCTGCTGCCACCAAAGCTTATGGATGCATAAACTGGCAGGGACCTGTGGAAGGCTGAATAGTGGCCTCCAAAAATGTCCTTGACCTAATCCCTGGACCTGTGGTACCTTCTGTGACAAAAGGGACTTTGCAGATATGACCAAGTTAAGGACCTTGAGGTGGGGAGATGATCCTGGATCATCTAGGTGGGCCTGATGTCATCCCAGGAGTGCCTATCACAAGGGTGCAGGAGGAGTCTGTGAAGGAGAAGGTGATGTGGTACCAGAAGCAGAAGTTGGAGTGATATGTCTTACAGATGGAGGAAGAGACTATGAGCCATGGAATACCGGCAGCCACTCAACACTGAAAAAAGCCAAGAACATGGATTTTCCCTTCAGAGTGTCCAGAAGGAACCAGCCCTGCCAACACCTTGACTTCAGTACAGTGAAATGGATTTTGGACTTCTGACCTCCAGCACAGGAAGAAAATAAATTGTGTTGTTTAAGTAACTAAATTTGCACTAATCTGTTATGGCAACAGTAGGAAACCACAACAAGGACAAAGGGAAAATGGCTCCTAGTCTTTGATTTCTGCTTCCATTTTTAAGGGGAAAGAATGTTACCAAAGTGCCCCAGCAGAGCTCCGATTCAGGGTTTACTTACACATAGGTAGAAATTGCTGAAAATTGTGAAAAATGCTTTCTACAGCAACAGTCCTAAAATAAAGCTAGCAGGCTGGCCTCCAAAACCCAAAATATCCTGAAGTGACCCAAGATTTTGAGTCACGTTAAAATCCAGCATTGTGGAATTCGAATAAAATTTCCTCAGTTGTTACTCTTACCTGTTAACTGAACAGGAAAATGGGCTCCAAACAGAAATTGGGTCCTTGAGAAGTGAGGCATAATTATAAAACTCTGATTCCAACTTGTATCAAGCATTCTAGAACTCAACTATCAACATGTATGTTATAATTTTACAGTGGACTCTGGGGTAAGGAAACAGTTTCATGCTCCCCCTCACAACATTTTCACACCACCCTCAGGTTTCCACCACATCCTGCGCTCCGGTCATGCCATCATGACCTTCTGCTGGCCTATGCACATACTACACCCCTTGCTTGCAGCATTCTTCTTCCATTCACAAACTCAAAGGCTTAGAAAAGGCACTAAATCTTAAATATTATTCAAGACATGATCCAAATGTTGTCTCCTTCAGGAAGTTTTATTTGACTTACCCCTAGACACATTCCCTGCCTTTTGTCCTCCTGCCATCTTGGAATAGAGTTTCCTTAGCAATTACCCCATTATTAGAATCATCTGTTCACATATCTGTCTCCCCAACTACCTGGTAGTCTCTCCTGGGCAATGACAATGCCCTGTTCAAGTTTAAATCCTACATACTCAGTACCAGGCCTAAAACATCACAGGCATTTTTAAAGATGTTTGTTCAAGAAGTCAGGGCAGGCCAGGCATGGTGGCTTACACCTGTAAACCCAGCACCCTGGGAGGCCAAGTCAGGAGGATTAGTTGAGGCCAGAAGTTCCAAAACCAGCCTGACCAATATAGTGAGATCCCATGTCTATGAAAAAAATAATAAATTGTAATTAAAATGCAGTTTACTCGCTTGCTGTTTACAAAGTCCAATTAACAGGAGCAAGGTATGGCATAAAGAAAGATTTATTCCAAAACTAGCTTAAGGGAAGGAGTACAGGCTTCCTGCTTAAAGGGTACTACTTCACTGTTGGAGCAGAAGTGGACACTTCAAAAAGGCAGGAGAGGAGGTGAGCAAGGGTAGGGAGTTCCACATGCTAGCTCAGGTGCCTTGTCCACTGGGAGGTCAAGTGGGTGACTACTGGCACCCTGTGGGCAAGACTAGGCCAAAAACTCCCCAGGTGGGAGACAGTAGCATAGCACTACTTACTAAGTAGAGAGTACTTACTTACTTTGTACCTAGTAGCACTAGAGGTAACCTCCTGGTGGGTGAGAGTTCCACAGTGGGCATGCTTTGGTGTGTAAATCAACTGTTGACTTGATTTACATAGTAAGATAAACTTGCCCTGCAGGAAGTGTCTGGTGAAAGAGAGGTAAAAGGCTCTATTTGCATTTCAATAGGGATTAATAGGAAGTAGGGACAGGAGAAAAGGGGAAAAGAGAAAGGAAAATAAAAACTCATACCCCTTAGAAAAAAAATGGGAGTACCCAGAAAATCATTAATAACTTAAAACCTTGCTACCTAAGTTGTTTATCTATTATATCTGGAATACTTAGTTCCAAAATAACATTCATTTGGAAAAATCCAATATATATCTGAAGTAAAGGACTCATTATAACAGGGCACCTATAAAACACTACATGGACAAAAGCAGGGATTCTAGATCTGGACAGACCTCTGCTCCATCCACCCCTGTATGTCTGATGAACTGGCATTCCCTGTGTCTCTCTGACCTGGCTGCCACTGCTCTTTACCTTATTCACTTGTCGCTAGCCAGACTGTCCCTCCTGAAACCCAGAAGATTTTTGTGAAGATGAAAGCACTTGGGAAATATCAAAGTGCTACACAAATATTTGCTACTGTGATTACTATTCTAAATGACTGTTTTCTCTAAAGTGTGGCCAACATTTGTTGCTTTGTGTCAGCGTCCCTCCCTTCCCTTAGAAACAGCACCCTCCTTATATGTGAGAATGAATTGCTCCCCCTTTCCATTTATCCACTGGTGCAAACAGAAACTGCTGCCTTTTCCCAGGAAGAGGCAGGTTCTGAAGTGCTGTGACCCCATACTACCTGCAGCCAGCCCTACTTCCCATAGCTTAACTATGGAAACCAAGTATTCTCCACTTTGAATTTGGTTTCTGTCACTTGCAATAAAGAGATTCCTAATTATTACATGTTGTCCACAAAACATAAACAGGAGAAACTTCTCAATTACGTCTTCTTAAAAATTGAATAAGCAGCTTTTATTGAAAGAGAATAATGCTAATAATTATTAGGCAGTCTGCTTATCAACATTATCATGCATTAGATAAGAATCTAGAAAAAAAAGACTGGGCTTGGTAGCTCATGGCTATAATCCCAGTACTTTGGGAGGCTAAGACTGGAGGATCGCTTGAGTCCAGGAGTTCAAGACCAACCTGGGCAACATAGGGAGACCCCATCTGAATAAAAAATTAAGGCTGGGCACAGTGGCTTAAGCCTGTAATCCCAGCACTTTGGGAGGCAAAGGTGGGCGGATCATGAGGTCAGGAGTTCAAGACCAGCCTGGCCAACATAGTGAAACCCCATCTCTACTAAAAAATACAAAAAATTTAGCCAGGCACGTTGATGCATGCCTGTAATCCCAGCCCCTGCTGAGGCAGGAGAATCACTTGAACTCCGGAGGTGGAGATTGCAGTGAGCTGAGATCATGCTACTGTCCCCCAGCCTGGGCGACAGAGCAAGACTCCGTTAAAAAAAAATAAATTAAAAATTAAAAAATTAGCTGGGCATGATGGTGCATACCTACAGTCCTAGCTACTTGGGAGGCTGAGGCAGGAAGATCACTTAAGCCCAGGAGTTTGAGCGTGGAGTGAGCTATGATGGCACCACTGCACTCCAGCCTGAGTGAGTGACAGAACAAGTCACTGTCTTAAAAATAGGAAAAATCCAGAAAAAAAGAAATACCCCAGTAAAATGAGAGTTGCAACATGGCAGGGCATGGTGGAACCCAGGAAATCTGAGTGTTAACAAACTAAATGACTGCACGCAAGGGACTTAGACTCTCTGGGCTTCATTTTCTTTATGTACAAATTGCCAAGGTCCACTTATGTTCTAAGTCAGTACAAATACATATGCTTTGTGGTTCAGATGACAGGAGCACTTTTGTGTTTTTTTGATGTCTAAAACTCAAACTTATTTTGTTAAAGAAAAAAATTAAAACCTCTCAGTGGGATTTAAATGAATGTTCAAATATCCAGAATATTTAAGAGAGATCACATGTTTTCTAAAGCAAAACCGGAGCTATCATTCAGTATGTGATTAATGAACTGAAAATAGGAGATTACTAAGAAAGTTACCTTTTCATGAACTTACAGAGCTTGCGTGATAAAAACTGATAAAGGGGACTAAATTCATCCCATGCTGACATGTGGCTAATTCTATAATCAATCACAGTCACAGCATTCAATAATGCAACAAGTACTTACTGAGAAACAATTATATGCAGGATGTTGTGACAGGTTCTGGGGGGAAGGCAGAAAGGGATAAAGCTGGATTTATAATCTCACCTCCCTGCTTCAAACCCTCCAACAGCATGCCACTGCCCTCAGAATAAAATCCAAATTCATAACATGACTTTTAAGTCCTAACTTTTAAGGCTACTACTTTTCTAACATCTTCTGTCACTGTACCCTTCAATCATCTTTCTCCAGCCAAACTCCTCTTTCAGATCCTTATACAGCTAAGCATTTTCTTGCTCCAAGGTCTTTGAACATGTGCTTCTATGAGATATTCCATCTGCCTGGAATGTTCTTCCCATCCACCCTTGCCCCCTACAGCCTATGGCTGTCTCCTTTATGCTCTTCAAATCCAAATTAAATGTCACTCCTCAACCAGACTTTTCCTAACCACCCCCTCCTTCTTGTGCCCACCCTACCATTGCTATTATTCTCCTGGTACTATGTTTGGTCTTCCCCCAGTGCTTCTCCCAAGTTGTAAAATATGATTTGCTTGCCTCCTTGGGCTTTGCCTAAGCCTGGGGAGGGCAGAGGGGTGTGGTGGTCTGTTGTATCTTCAGCACCCAGCACAATACCAGGTACCCAGAAGTCACACTATGAATGAATGCATGAGAAAACGAGAGTAGTACAACTACCATAGCTATAACATAAAGTAATACACCTTAAGAGTTTACATAGTAGAAAAAAATGGAGAAGTAAGTCCTATGAATAAAAAATGAAAGAGAAAAAGGACAAAGCATGGCCTAAGGAGTGAAAGAAATCTTGTGTAGGCGTAGGAAAGGACAGAATTGGTGAGGTGACATCACGTAGAATCTTGAGGTCTAACAAAAAGTACTACTTCTGTGTTTTGAATGATTACTCTGCCATGAGTACAAATGTATAATGGATGGATACTGGGAAGAAGGCCATGCCAATAGGCCACACCAACATATTACAAAAGAATAACAAAGAAAAAGGAAAGAATGACAATGCATGAAAGACACTTAGAGGCTAGCTGGATGTAGAATGCAAGTAAATAAGGAAAAGAAGAATCTTCCAGGACTATGCCAAGGTTGAAAACTGGGGAATATAGGAAGAGAGAAGATTTCGAATTAGAGAAGGAAGACAATGGGTTCCATCCTGGCTACCATTCAACCATTTAGAAGCAAAATGGAAGAACCAGACTCATGAAACTGTACCCTCCGGAATGTTGTCCCTCTGCTAGGCAAGTCTCCCTTCCAATTTTTTTTTTCTTTTTTTTTTTTTTTTTTGTCATTTATACAATTGAATATGCATTCAGTTTTTTTTGTTTGGTTTTTTTTTTTTTTTTTTGGCTGTTTGTAAAAATAATCTAAAATGCATGAAATACAGGTGCACGCTTAAATAAGAATGTGAAATTTCCTTTCAAGCACTTCACATACCACCTTCTCCACAATAGCCTCCTCACAGTTTGGAATACATTCCAGCATACTTTGTATGCAATAGACTGTATTAACTCAATTTTTTTTACACAAACAATATAATTTTATACTTGTGATTCTCTAATTCGCATATTTACATTTTTTTACTTTATATATTATGAATAATTTTCCTAGTCAATATATACAAATCCTACTCATCTTTTTAAGACAGTTTGATATTATTTTTGTGGCATCTTCTGTAATGTATTTACTCAATCTTCCACTGATGGTTATTTAGGATACTTTTAGTTGTTATCATAAGCAATACTGCAGTGAACATCCTTGAATACTTATCTTTGTTGCAGTAATTTGGTTGTCTTTTTAAGCACATGGCAAAAGTATTAAACAACTAAACCTTTCCGGAGAGCAATCCAGGAGGACGCATGAGATCTGAAAAGGACATCGGGGACATATTCTTTCACCGAGCCACGCCGGCCTCTCTTCATAAAAGGACAACATGTAAATGAAGAGGAATTTTTGAGGTGATTCACTTCAAGGTCAAATAGGTCTTTCTGGATGAAAGGCGCAACATTCATCTCTCCCAGCCCTGTAGGAGACAAGTGATTTTCTGTGAAATAAAGGCAGAACTCAAAAGGAGGGGTTCTGGAGCCAGTTCATTTTTTGTGATTTAGTCCAGCGCCATGACTAACATAGCCTAACATTTCTGAACACTGTCAATCACCAACTCCTGCATGCTCTCACAGCCTTTGGTTCACACCTTGATTTAGCACTTTTTCCACCAGAGCATGACAATTGATTCATTTACCCATTTCCCAGTCAGGATTCTGAGCCCCTCAAAAACAGGGAGCTCCTTTTCCATTATTGTATCTCAGTGTCTAATACAGAGTGGATACTCAACAGGCATTTGTTGCACAGATGAATGCAGGAATGAGTGAGTAAATGAGAAGCCACACAACAAAACTATTTCAAAATACTTTGAAAAAACAACTCACACACAAAAAAACTAAAACAACAACAACAAAAACAAAAACACTACCACTATTAAATTCTTACTTTATCTCATAAAATGTAAGAAACATGCTGGAGGATAACATAGACAATTCCTAATACAAATTTCATTTCCTTCCACCCATCTCCAGCTTTCCCCTCACCTGTTTTTCTCCTCTAAAAATGGAACTCAGTGAAAATCATCTAACAGTACTACTGAAAGTACCACTGGTGAAACCCTGGAAGATTTTAAGAATTGCAGGGGTCCATATTCTTCAATATACATTCATTTTACAGGCATAAAATTCTCTCTATACAATTCTATATACAATACATATATGACTGACACACCATACCCATGATTTCAGACATTATTTCTTAGAAGAAGTAAAAATCTGTCAAATAAATATATTAAACAAATAATAGCACAAAGGGTACAGAGAAAGAGCACCCATTGGGAAGATGGAATTTGAACGGGTGACGTTTGGGAAACAGTGCACGTGGCTTAGTAAGACTGCTTTAAAGTAGGAAGCAAGCTAGCAGAAGTTAGTAATTAGAACAACAGATGCTGCACGAATGCACGGTACCAGGACAGCCTTAATACTCTGTCAACAGCCTTCAGGTATGCATATTATCATTGTGGTTAGCAAGTTATTTTCAAAATCACACTTGCTCCACTGTACTTCCTGCCAAACAAAACCACAACTCCTCCTGTCCCTTCCCTTTATAAAAACAATCTTCAAAACTGCTATTCCTGAAAAACAGGATTTGAATCAGGATAAACCTACCAAGAACTTTCCCTGGACCTTATCTTCAGCAAAGCATATTATCAGTAAGCAGAAAATGTAGTTTGTCTCACATTATCTATAATGCAGAAGACAGTCCTTCATTTTAACAAGGCGCCACTGCCAATATGGGCCTCACTGGGTGAGAAGCAGATGCAATGATTTCTCTATAGGTATGAGCAGAATGGATCCCCAGGGGGAAGCTCAGGCAACTGACATGCCTTCCTCAGGCCGCCCTATGGAGGGTCCTCCTCAGCCACACTGGTGAAAATCACAGCAAGAGATGAGAGCCCATGGAAAGCACACCAGCAGCCTGACCCACTTCCATGGAGCTGCCAATAGTTAGGTAATGAAGCATCTGCTAAGTCACACATGTATGTGGTGAAAGATCATTTTTAGCATTCACATGTGTTCAGGGGGCCATGCATGACTAATAGGAACAAGTTCAGGAGAGTGGCCTGGATAGGAACAGACCACAACCCGGTCATTCAAGGATGGGCTGTAGAAGTGGGGCCCCTTTGGCCTGGGGATTGGAGAGGAAGCCTGGGAGAGCATGGTTGGTCACTTTCTACACACACTGGGCTGGCTACTCAGAGGGAACAAAGTCAGATCCACTAAGAGCATCAACTCTGGAGTCAGGTGAAATGGACTTGGTTTGAATCCCAGCTTTGACATACACTGTTCTGTGACCCTGGACAATCACTCAGACTCCCTTGGTTTTAATTTGTTCATCTGTAAAATGGTGACAACTGTAATTACCTTATAGAGTTCTAGTGAATGAGATAATATCTATAAAATCCCTAACACAATGCTTCAATTGCCATCTTCTGGTAATTCTTAATGTAATGTGTAGGTTGGACAAGATTCAAAGGGACATAATCATGAAAGTGAATTTATTTTTTATTATCTCTACCCCTAAAATCTGCCTTGTGATTTTGCAGAAGGGTACCCCAGATAAAAATGCAGGGAATCAAATGGCATTTCTAATCATTCTTAGGAAGCTTTTTAATCATTCTCACTCAATATCAGATTTGATTGAGGAATTACCATAGCTAGTCTAGCAGGTAAACACATAGTCCATTCTTCTGTCAAAGCCAGGACCCCTTCACTCTCCAACACACCCCCAGCTACAGCCAGCTATAAACAGCTGCCATTGAAGAAGGGATGTGGTGCGCTTCAGCTTTCTTCTTTGCTTACTTCCTTCTTCTTCACGTAGCCACTGTTCAAGTGTACATGGCAGAGGTTGGACAGGAAGAGGGATGAATGTACGTGGATTGGACTCTCCTTTGATGGCTTCCTATTCCCTGAGACTAGCGGGTTTTTAATGCACCCTCTATCTCTCATGAGCACAGTTATGGCCTCTCCCTTCTAGGTGCCTCCACTGCAGTTCCCCTTGGTTTCTACCTTTCACATTTTCTAGCCCTGGAGGAACAACCCAGCCTCTTCCAGTCCGAGTCCCCTCACCCTGATGGGCAGGATCCCTTTAAAATGACCCAAATGACCCAAGGCCAGCAGATACAAGTTCTGTATCTGACTCTAGGACTCATACTCTTCTGAGCCCGTAAGAGGGAATGCAGTCACGCCCAAGCTCAGCTGTCTCCTTCACAGGCTGCTTGAGCGTTCTCAGGTGTGACTCCAGCTTCACCAACCACAGCTTTAATTTCTTCCCAGGAGGTACCACCAAAGACTTCTTGCTGGATTTGATAGTGGTGGGGAGGAGCTGGGAATCCCACCACAGTACTTTCAAGAAAATCCTTACAAACACATCTCTTCATTGTTTTTTGTTGTGTTTTTTTTTTTAATTACTCCTCCATGTGAGTGGGAGGCTTAACGATTATCCAATTGATTTTTGGGTATTCACTTTGAAATACTGCATATGGTCCAGCACTTCCTTTGGCATGCAGTATCAGTTGCATCCTGATGCCTCAGAAGAAAAGTTCAATTTTGTGTCCTATTACTTGAATGATCATAATTCCTCTTCTCTATAGCTTATATTAGATTATGTTAGATTGCCTATATGGCTTCAGATTCACAAATCTTCCTTCCTTCCTTCCTTCCTTCCTTCCTTCCTTCCTTCCTTCCTTCCTTCCTTCCTCCCTCCCTCCCTCCCTCCCTCCCTCCCTCCCTCTCTCCCTCTTTCCCTTCCTTCCTCTCCTTCTCTCTCTTTTTCCTTCCTTCCCTCCCTCCCTCCTTTCTTCTTTCTCTCTCTCTTTCTTTCTTTCTTTCGACAGGGTCTTGCCCTATTGCCCAGGCTGCAGTACACTGGCACAATCACAGCTTACTGCAGCCTCAACATCCTGGGCTCAAGTGATCCTCCCACCTCAGCCTCCCAAGTAACTTGGGCTAAGAGGTGCATGCCACCATGCCTGCTAATTTTTAAACTTCTTTGTAGAGATGTGGGTTCACTATGTTCCCCAGGCTGGTCTTGAGCTCCTGGTCTCAAGTGATTGTCCCACCTCAGCCTCCCAAAGCACTGAGATTGCAGGCATCTTAGACATGTTTAACCCATGCTACTCGCTTTTGAAAGAACATTTATTAGAGTTTATTTTTATAGAAAATTTTTTAAAAAGGTTTCCAATCGAGTCAATCAATTGAAGTTGAGAATTTAGATAGTAATTCTAGGTATTTATTGTTTTTGCTGCCTGGAATGATTTCTTCTGCCTCCCCCCAGATCTTATCATGGTCTTAGCATGGCTGTCTTGCTGTTGTTCAGTTCCCAACACAACTATCAGAAAGGCCTTGGCTGATGGTGTCAATTTTTTTACAGAAAACACTCACTTCCATGTACTGTCCCCATGAATGGACTATATAATTCCCCACTCCACTGATTCGGAGGTTAGTCATGTGACACCCCCTCCCCGTCCAATGGGACATCAGCAGACATGATGCCAGCAAAGGTTTTCAATGGGCTCCAGCATTTTGGCTTGGCTCCTTTGTACTCTGTGATCTCTTTTGTGATCTGCCATGAAAAGGGCCTCCCTAAACAGCTGCTGACCTTTCAGCCTCCAGTATGAACAAATGCAGAGCAAATCTCAGTTCAGCCTGCAACCTACAAGCAGAGATGACCCAAACCTCAAAACAGTTCTGGTCAGCCAAGCCTAACCTCAATCATCTGAGCCACAGTTGACCTGCCGAATTCAGCCTGATAATAAATGCTTGTCGAAAGGCCCTGTGTTTGGGGATGTTTTTTGTTGGTGATGATGTTGTTTATGTAGCATTTACAGAGTACTAGCTAACTACTATTCTATCTACAGTGGCCTACCCCTATTAATCATTATCTAATAACCTTTAAATTTTTCTTAACTCTTAGATCTTTCTGGAATTATCTTTTGTATATTTTCTTATTACCATTTGTTTCCTCACTTGATTTAACTTTCTGAGAGTTGGGATCTGGCCAATCTTACAGAGAGTATTATGCTGTCTGGGACACAGCAGCCTTTCAAGTATTCGTTGAATAAAGAAGGGGATAATTAGTTTGACAATTTTCAAAAAACAAAAAGGTACAAAATGAAAGTTTAAGTTTCTCTCCCTGCAGTCTCTCTTTCCAAAGAATTCTACTAGAAGAATTCTTGTTTATCCTTCCAAAAGAAGAAAAAAGTCTGTCTACATGTATAGCATAGGAGAGAGACAGAGAGACAGAGAGAGAGAGAGTGAGAGAGAGAAAGGTATATAATTGAAGCAGGGAGAGAATGAGAGATGTTTACAGTTTTTATAGGGTTTTGGTAGGGGGGTCATTGCTTCTTATACCCAAAGAATCATACTATTCATTGTGTTCTTCACATTTTCGTTGTCTCAACTTAAAATGTATGTTAGAGAAATTCCATTATGAACACATATGTTCAGTAACATCAATGGCTCAATAATACCGCATTCTATGATATAATACTTTATGCAGCCATACTCTCTTTGATGTTGCTTTAGTTTTTTTATACTGGTTATTACAAATGATGTGTCTGAGAACATACCTATATTTTTCTCTTGAATGTGGCCAATCCCATGAGACATTCTCAAACTCTGACCTTGAGAGAGGAATACCCATCTTGTTGGGAGCATTTAACTCTTATGCCCTACTAGTAAAGCAGATTTTTATAAAGCTTGACTCTCCACAATTTAGTTAACAGAATAATATTCATTACTTTCCATTACTGATAATATTATTTTAGAATACTAAATATGTTTTATTCTTCAATTGGTAGTCCCTCTGCCCTCTCACCTTCTGTCTCCAAAATTCAGATAATATGCCCTCTAAGAGGTCAGCCTCTCTGGTTAAGAATCATTTTTCCAGGACATCAGATTTCATTATAATTCCTTCAGCCCTGAAATTAGAAAATTCAGTACTATCATGTCTTCAAAGAGCAAAATGATCAAAAACTGGGGCAAGTTACAATGGTTTTAATCCCAATAACAAGAGAGTTCAATTGAAGAATTAAATTAAAACAAAAGAAACAACTGTACAGCTCTGGAATAAAAGTGAAGCACCATTCAAAGATTTCTGCTCTCAGCATATTATCTTTCCAGTAGCAATGATCCGAGGCCAGAATGCTGTTAGGCAGGGATCTAGACCCGACATGGCGGCACCACCCGGCATAGCAGGCCTTTTGTTAAAGACTCTCTTCACCCTTGTACACACCCACAGACTTACATGCGTCAGAGTTCCAGCTGGGCAACCACACTCCCCCATGACCTGCAGCTCACCTGCATCCCACAAGTTCATAAACAGCAGTTTCGGTTAACAGTTTCCAAAGACCCCTTCCTCATGACCCTTACTCAACTCCTGCCCTAGTAGTTTCACAACCCCCCAGGCCCTGTTTGCACAACCAGCTTCCCTACCTCTCGGGCTATAAAAGCCCCTACCCTCCTCCCTCAGTGTGACTTCCTCGGCCCACACCTTTGGACCAAGGAACCTCACCCGCAAGCCCTAATAAAAGCTATTCTCACTGCCATTTGCCTTGTGTCTTCGTTCCTGGTTCGGCTCCAGCCTCAGTTTACCTTTACAAATGCCAATTCAGGAGTGGGGAAAGAAGACAAGCCATATAAGTAACGTCCATTCCCTTTTGATGTGTTCCTGACTATATACTGGCTGACTTAACCTACCCAGGGTACTCCTGATTCCTAATATATGCTGCCATTGTTAGGTTGGAAACACAAGAAATAAGGAACTAAGTATTAGAAAAATTGCCATACTACAATGAATTGTATTATGATACACAGGTATGTTTCAGTAAAGTGAAATAGGACACTATTGGAGAGGCAACCATGTTTAATGGAAATAGTGTGGGTTCTAGATTTATAAAACTAGGTCAGAGTCCTACCTGGGTCAGCTGCTGGGTGACCTTGTACCCTGGTTGACCCTGGATGAATCACTTACATTATATGTACATTAGTAGCATTAATACATGTACTAGGTCCCTCACAAGCTTGTGGTTAAGAACAAACCTTTAGAGCTGCCATGAAGATTAAATGAGTGCCTGGCACATAGGAAGTGCCAAATACGTGACAGCTTTTGCTATTACTATTGTTGTTAAAATATGCAAAGGTACATTGCAAATTGTAAAGCAAGAAAGATGTCATAGTTATTATCAGGGAGCAATTTTAGGAAAAGTCAAAGACGTTATTGCTGTTTTCCAAAGTGGTTAGCAGAGAGGTCAGAGAATCATAGAAAAAATTTGACTGTAAGACGCATTAACCATAATTTCATTCAGCTGTCTTTTTTTCAGATAGATAACCTAAATTTCAGCAGTGATTTGTCTGACATCACATGCTCAAGCTGGCCAGCATTCATTCACAGCTGTCAGGCCTTGTATTTGTTTTATCCCTCCTCAACAAGCCTGGTAAAGGGTGGGTAGGGGTAGTCAGAAAAAGAACAAATCATATAACTGTATAATGACACTTAGCATGGGCTTCAGAATCAAACAGAAGCAGCATCTTATTCCAGTGCAGCCCTGCTGGGACTTTTTAAAAATAATTTTACTTTCTTGAGATTCAAGTGTATATTTGTAAAGAAGAGATAACAATACTTACCTTACAGAATAACATGAAATAGTTAGGAAATGTACTTAGCACACTTTTTTGGCATATAGTCAGGGCTCAAAAATTGGCAGACATGACAATAATGGTTAGGACAATAGTGAGGATGATGGAGATGACGATGGAGATGATGATGGAGAGGATGATGGAGAAGGTGATGGGGAGGGTGATGGGGAGGATGATTGAGATGGTGATGGAGATGATGATGGAGATAGTGAGGGAGAGGATGATGGTGAGGATGATGGAGAGGGTGATGGAAATGATAATGGAGAGAGTGATGATGAGGATGAAGGAGAGGATGATGAATAGGGTGATGGAGAGGGTGATGCTGAGGATTATGGAGAGGGTGATGGAGAGGGTGTAGGCGAGGGTGATGGAGATGATGATAGAGAGGGTGTTGGTGAGGATGATGGTGAGGATGATGGATAAGGTGATGGAGAGGGTGATGCTGAGGATGATGGAGAAGGTGATAGAGATGATGATGGAGAGGGTGTTGGTGGTATGATGCAGAGGGTGATGGAGAGAGTGATGATGATAACAATGGTGAGATAAACATCTCAAAAATTATTACGATGATGGTGAGGATAATAAAATCTGCTTGTGGATCTGTTCCTGGAAGTTGCTTTGACATAAGCTAACCTGATGAAATGTATGTGCAGAAATGTGACATAAGTTACTTTGTGGAAAATTTCTCCTGCCTCCTGACAGCAGAGTTAACGGCTTGGAAGCTGTTCAACCTAATGAATTTGATAACAGTTGAGAAGTATGTGATAGTAACTAAGATTTGGAGGTCAATACAGAGCTAAGAGTTGAAACAAGATGACCTGTCCACTGGATGGAGAGGAAGAAAAGAAAGGAAAGATGTCTCAAAATGTAGCACTTTACTAATCAAAAATAAATTTGGTCATTTACTTCCTGACGGCGAACATCTCACCATGATTACTCTTTACAGTGAAATATGCATGCTGCTGACTTACAGATTCAAAGAAGATGGCACGTCCTTGCCCATGTGCTGTCTTGTACACGAGCCCTGAGCAGCGGAATGTGCATATTTAAAGATGTTTCTGGGATTTCAAGCACAGTGTCATTGCTTGTAATCTCAGAAACAGTTTTTCAAAAAAGTCTTAAATAATAAATATAAATGGTTATTCTGCATTAATATCACCTATGTAGAATGTTACATTTCAGAAAGAGAAAATAAAAATAGGAATGCAATGAATAAGCAATATAGAGAAAAAAGCTGTTGAGAGAGAGAAGGGGATGGTGCATGAAATTCACTTGTAACACCATAATGTTCTACATTTTACATAACTGAAATATTAATTTCAGCCGCTTAGCTATGATACTGAAAACATTTGCTCAACCAAGGCTAATTTCTAAATACTATAATACAAATTTATTACAACAGGGTTTGAGACAAATTGGAAGCTTCATCAAATCTTGAAAAGTTGGGCTGGGTGTGGTGGCTCATGCCTATAATCCTAGTGCTTTGGGAGGCCAAGGCAGGAGGATCACTTGAGCCCAGGAGTTTGAGATCACCCTAGGCAATATAGCACAATCTTGACTCTAAAACAAATTTAAAAAATAAAAATAAAAATAACTCGAAAAGCTTTTTGATCATAGAATAATACACCAACCTCATGACCAAATATCACAGTAAACTGACCACCAACTTCCCTGAGGACAAGAAAGGCATAAAATAGAAGGTAGTTAGCCTTTCAGAATTGTCATATCCATACAGAAGAAAAAAGAGCCACAGTCAATCAGTCTAGGCCAGTGGTCCCCAACCTTTTGCACCAAAGACAAGTTTTGTGGAGGACAATTTTTCCATGGACTGGGCTGGGTTGGGGTGGTGATTTGGGGATGAAACTGTTGTACTTCAGATCTTCAGGCAGTAGATTCTCACAAGGAGTGCACAACCTAGATCCCTCACATGCGCAATTCACAATACAGTCTGTGTGCCTATGAGAATCAAATGCCACTGCTGATCTGACAGGAGGCGGAGCTCAGGCGGTAATGTTTGCTGGCTTATCACTTACCTCCTGCTGTGCAGCCCGGTTGCTAACAGGCCATGGACCAGAACTGGTCCATAACCCTGGTCTAGGCCACATGAAATGTGAAACTACACTTGCAAATTATCTTTTTGCAAATTTCACTTCTGTAATGTTATAAAAGTATTGATGACTTCAATCATCAATAACTTGGAAACAGAGACTGCCCTTCCCTCCCCAATAATTTAGTGAGGACAGCGGTAAGCAGAGCTCTGCTTACACAGATACACATGGTATCTGCAGAGCTGACACCAATCAGGAAAATCACTTTGCCATGGCTGTTACAGCCTGGTTCTGCTCATAACTCAGAATAAAGCCAAACATAGAAAACTTTATTATTTTGTGTTTGTTTGTTTTGTTTCCTTTTTTCCCATGTTCTAAACATGGGAAACTTCAATTCAAGGTATCCACTAAGGAGAATGACTCACAACACCAGAGGAGGACTATATTAGTCTGTTTTCATGCTGCTGATAAAGACATACCAGAGACTGGGAAATTTACACAGGAAAGAGGTTTAATGGAGAACTCACAGTTCCGCGTGGCTGGGGAAGCCTTACCATCATGGCAGAGGGCAAGGAGGAGCAAGTCACCTCTTACACAGATGGTGGCAGGCAAAGGGAGAGCTTGTGCAGGGAAACTACCCATTATAGAACCATCAAATCTCATGAGACTTATTCACTATCACAAGAACAGCATGGGAAAGACCTGCCCATATGATTCAATTACCTTCCACAGGGCCCCTCCCACAACATCTCGGAATTCAAGATGATATTTGAGTGGAGACACAGCCAAACCATATCAAGGACTATTAAGAACCCTGGAAGCCATGTAAGTTCACACAGAGAGTTTGAGAGCATGGAAGGAACTCTGATCCTGAAGAGGACCCACCCAACATCCTGTATAATCCGGGGCATGTCTCTTTCAGTTCTTGGCCTCAACCACAATAAGCAACAGGTAAGGCAGGAGAGTACAGTAGTTGCGTGTCTGTTTTGCTGTCAGACCCGTGGGTTGATCATCCTGCTCTGTCACTTAGTAAATATTTATGGCTAAACAAGGCATTTGGTTCTCCAATGTTCTGTCTTTCCATTTCCAAAGAAAATATCACCCGTCCCACTGAAAGTTATAAAGAGTAAATGAGGTTTTACATATGCAAAACATTTAGCCTGTACCTGTTGCATACAAGGATGGGTAAAATATTGCTTAATTTGCAGGGCTATAGCAAGAATTAAATGAGTTAGAATATATGAAAATCACTTAGTGAAGTACCTGCCATATAGTACCTATTCAATAAATATTGGCTCATTGTTACTATAGATTAAGACTTGAGGTCCCTGCCAGCTCTAGGCCTTCTATTATTCTATAAACTCTATCTCTTGTAATTTAAATTTAATGCAAGTTTCCAAGACCAGCATGTTTGCCACCACCCTCCTCAGAAATTGAAACAGAATATACAATGCCAAGGCAGAAGCCCCACTGATGAGCCAAGTGGCAGCTATAGCCTCTTCCAGCATAGAGTCGGCCTGTGGTCCAAGACTGATAGACTGGTATCACCCACTGCTTACCGTGAATACCTGATACAGACCCACACCCAAACTTGGCATTTATCCCAGGAGCCTGAGACAAAATCAAAGTCTAAGGCGCTCCAAGGAGGGGTAGTTTGATGCCAAACTCATGTCACTGCTATAGTCGACATCACCCACACACCAGTATGTACTATTCATGCCGATTTCAATGTAAGCTTTCAGACTCACTATTTGTGGTGCAGGTGATTGTCATTCCTTGGACAGCTTCTCAGGGAAGTGTTTAATATTCATGAGCCATACCTGCAAAACACCTTGCATTTCTCAGAAACCAGTAATGTTTTTATATCAATTCTAGCCACATGCAATTGCAACTGTGGCTGGGCAACAATGATAAAAACAACAGCTAATGTTTATTAAATGGTTCACTATGTGCTAGGGACTGTACTGAACACTTTGTAAACATAATCTCAATGAATCCCTGTAACAACTCTAGGGATGGTGCTTGAAAGTAACCGGGCTTTGTGTGATATTCACAGGTCTCTTTTCACGGTCAAGATATCAACAATTTGGGGAGTGTGATGGGAAGAGGAAGAAAGATCAACTGATGGAATTTTAAAAGGCTGCTATCTAGCAACAAGGCAGAAAGATTTTATAAGGAAATAAGTCTCAGAAAAGAAACAGCTTAAACTTTCTCGACCTCTAGATTTCCAACTAACTTTCACATGTGAAAGTTGAACCCTATGGATAATCAGTACCCTATGGATAATCCGCTATATTTCTCTGAATAGTTCCTTAACCCACTGACACTTCTGCATGCTGATCAAAGATTGACCAGTGGTGCTGTACAGAAGTGAGATCAGCTTTCTCTATTATGCTACACCCTTTACAGATCAGAAAACTGAGGCAGTTAAGTTCACAAGGTCATGCAGCTGGTAAGCACAGAGAGGGAACACCTGACCCCATGTCTGGCTAACTCCAGAGCCTCATCATTCTTATCCATTATATACACACTTTGTAATTTAACAAATGACAAGATACCAATACCAGCAAGGTGATAAAAGTTATTCCTAACTTTAAATCACCAAAGTTCTATCGATTTCTTTCCTTATGACTCTGAAGAGGAAAATGACAGAAGACAAAAACCATTCATGTATTTAACCGCAATCAATTGCATGCCCACTACCTATCTAATACTCTACTCCTAACAGGACCATAAACATTAACAAATTGAGAGTCGGCTCCTGAGTAATTCAGTTTGGAGAAGGAGAGATCCCTATAAAAGAGAAGTTACACAGAACAGAATAAATGTGTTCTCAGAAATATTGTCAGGGTTACAAGAACACAGAAGGATCCAGCCTACGCCAGGGGCGTGCCTAGGAATCTATGAGTAAAATAAAAGTACAGTGCAATTCTTTCCATAAAAGAAAGAATCCCAAGAACCAGTCCTTTTCAACTTACCCATCACTATGTACTAGAGAGAAAACCCTCAGCTATGACAACAAGCTGGGTAATATTCTGATTTACAGCAAAGAGTCAATATATGTTTTCTTCCACAAAGTAAATGACTCCAAGACAAATTGTTTTATGATGTTGGATCTGAGAAGTCTGATAGTGCTATTAGTCTCTTAGCATAGGTCTCAGAGCAGTACAAACAAACAGAAATAAAATAAAACATCGAGTCCTAGGTTATGAAAATGTTATTTTCATGGTTTATGTGAATCAGTCAGGTAGGGCACAATAAATTACTAATCTTTTTGTTTAAATAAATGTGTTTACTAGTTAGGAGAAAGCAGCTTGATTCAATGTTGCATAGAGCACTCAATTTCAGTAAATTAAAGTTAATAATATTTCTCCATAAGCTATGATAGCATCTCATGGTGAATTGCAAAGAAAATGCACCATATTCTATGAAAATGTAGCATCAGGGGCCTATTGCACTCTGGAAGTCTTTTGACTTGAAGAGACATAGGTTAATGTACATTGTTATCACAGTTCAGAGGTGGCGGCCTGGGGATGGCAGGTGGCTGATGTGTGCATCACCCATCTTTTTGGTTCCTCTCTGGCTTTCATGGCTGAAAAACTGGGCTGACTCTAAGCCAGCATTTGTATTTGGAAAGTCATCAAATGTGGAAAGTTAAGGGAGAATTTTAAACAGAGGTTAGAAATAATTACAAATGCATAAATCATCACTAGACAACTGCAACTACTACTATGCATAAAATTAAGCCCTATGAAATAAAATGCCTTATCAATAAACTTCCAGTTATAAATTAAGGCTAGAAAAATAACTCCTCCCTTTTGTATGTTGAAAAATAAATAAAATTCACTATTGAATGACGTCTTCTTAACACTATTAAATGGTTTAAAACTAGAGTGTTTAATGTTCCACTTTATAATTGATGCCATAACATATTGCTGCAAACCAATGCAATACAATGTAATGTGATTATCTGGGTAATTGTTGTATATCCCTGTTACTCTGCTGCAACTAATGTTATCTCGTTTCTCCTACTCCTCCATGCTGGAGATTGGAAGCAGGAGACCTTCTCCCTTTGTGCCTGTGTGTCATGACTCTGTAACTCTTGCACTCTTAATTAGTCCTTTCCTCCTGTGGCAAGTGTCAGAAATCATAGGGCAGGCTATTCATGGCCTGCTTGCTCACTGTCTGAAGTCAAACTCATTCTTAATTATAGTCCCTTATATTTGGACACCATTTCTCTGTTTACAAAATTTTCTCATGCCCATTATCTCATTTAGTTTACACAATAAGCCCATGATGGAGACAAAGCAGGGATTACTATTCCTAACAGATCCATCGGGCAACAGAAGATTAAAAAAGCATCCATGGTCACAGGTCCCTGTCAGGTTAAGAGCAAATTCAGGACTCCAAATGATAGTTCAGTTCTCCTTCCACAACATTTGACTGGCTTCCCATTTCAAGAAGTATTTTCTCCTGGTACTCTGCATACACAGTCTGCAAACTCAAAGGCCATAGGGACCTGACAGGTAATATCAGTAAGTGAATCATGTCAGTGCAAGACAATATGGAATGACAGGGAACTATGGCAAAGTGATGGATGTTTTGGGAACTCTGCCTAAAAACACGTCAACTGAAAAAAACTTAAAATGTGACATGGGTCAAAAAACATGCACACTTGGGAAGAGGACCTGGGGGCTGGTGATTCCAGCATTGTACATGCATATCAATGTATATCCAGGGAATAATAGAGCCTCTACACATAGAGGCATACCTGGGAACCCTATCCCTGCAGAGTTGAGAACTGAGTTCACAAGGGAAACTTGATTCCTGGTTTTCAGAGCCTCACAGGCTTCTAGGAAATGGCAGACATTCCTCTCTAAACATCATCTGCTCTGTGAAGCCTCTCATCAGCTCCCTACTCCTGGTCAGAATAAGGCAGGCTTTCTTGCAGGTCCTCATGGCCCTTTGTGCACATTGCAATGAAAAAAAAAAAATGTGTTTGCAAGGCAAGATAAATTATTTGTGCATTTTACTCCAAAACATGGGCTTCCCTGCAATAGCACAATGTCTGACCCTTTTTAGCACCAATAAATGATTGACAATGAAGTATAGAGGATTCCATAAAGTCCAGGTACTTTGATAATACACAAAACAGACAAAGCTAGATGAGATGAGACTCATTTCTTTTTCTTTTCTTTCTTTTTTTTTTGAGACAAAGTCTTATTCTGTCACCAGGTTAGAGTACAGTGTACAATCTTGGCTCACAGCAACCTCTGCCTCCAGGGTTCAAGCAATTCTCCTGCCTCAGCCTCCTGAGTAGCTGGGACTACAGGCATGCGCCACCATGCTGAGCTAATTATTGTATTTTTAGTAGAGAAGGGGTTTCACCATGTTGGCGAGGATGGTCTGGATCTCTCGACCTCATGATCTGCCTGCCTCAGCCTCCCAAAGTGCTAGGATTACAGGCATGAGCCACTGTGCCCGGCCGAGACCATTTCTTATTGTAACCAGAGCAACCACATTCTGAGCACTCACTACTCTTTAGGAGTTAGCAAAGGCCAGTGGCTAAGGGTACAAGATTCAGCTGCAGAGCAACCTGCATGCAAATCATAGTACCACACTCTATGTGCTGTGTAATCTTGAGCAAAATCCTTCTAAAATGCTATGAACCTCATTTTTCTCTTCTATAATCTTCTATAAGAGAGGGATCATAACATCTGCCTCACAGTGTCATTATAAGGGGCCAATGTGAAAAGCTTAAGGGGTCCCTTTCATTCAAAAGTTAATTCATCCAGCAAATATTGATGGAGGGTCATCTACCAGGTGTTAGAAATACAGACCTAGCCCTTAATATTATGATGCTTTTATTCTAGAAAATAAGATAAATACTGATTAAATCATCACAAATAAATTATAACTTTGCTAAGTGTTTTGTAGAAGACTCTGGCCCTATGGGAGGGAGGAATCAGACCTGGCTAGGCAATGGGAGGTCAGGAAAATGTGAAAGTAGCTGGAAGGGCAATAAAGGAGTAGAAATCTAAAAGAAGAGTAGGTATCAACCAACTAGGTACAGAATAAACATCCCTGAGCAGAAAGACTGGTCTGAGTAAGGAGGGGTCCCAAGGGAAAGAGGATGGTGTGGCAGAGCAGGGCACATGCAGGAAATCATGGGAAAGGTGGATGCTTGAATGATGAGATCTATGGGAAACATGACTCTGAAATGGCTGAGTGGTAGCAGGAGTCACACCATGCAGAAACTTCTTAGACCATGTTCTCAGAGCAATGGAAAGCCTTGGAAGAGTTTAGCATGCACTGATCAGATCATGTTTGCTTCTTAAATACATCATTCTAGCAGCATGCCATATGGAGAAAAAGGCAATGGGAAGTAGGGAGAGACAGTTAAGTGAATATGACACTTGTCCAAATGAGACACAAATGGTTACTTTGGCTAAGATATTGGCAATGAGATGGGGAAAGTGGGAGGATAGTGCTTAGTCAATGTTATATAGATCATAACTTGCTTCTTTATTATAGACATTGCATACATTATCTCATTTAATCATAAAATCCCAGGAGAGAAGGTTACTGGTCATGTTTAGCATACAGAAAACAGTCTCAGAGAAGTCATGTGATTTGCCCAAGTTCACACAGTTCACACAGTGGGCCAAAAGTTTGACTTCAAAGCACTTTGTACTATCCCAGCCTGCCTTTGGATAATCAGACTACTCCACAAAATTAGTAATTCCTTTAAAAATGGCACCACATGAGTTAAAAATGTAACTACAAAAAAGAGTAGAACCTTGGTTCTTGTTTGAGCAAAACAAATGTGTGTTTGTTCTTTTTTAAACCTTGATATAAAATCTATGCCACAGGCTGGCTATGGTGGCTCACGCCTATAATCCCAGCATTTTAGGAGGGATCGTTTGAACCCAGGAGTTTAAGACTAGGCTAGGCAACATGGCAAAGCCCCATCTCTACCAAAAATATAGAAAAATTAGCCTGGTGTGAGGCCAGGCATGGTGGCTCACGCCTGTAATCCCAGCACTTTGGGAGGCCGAGGCGGGCGGATCACGAGGTCAGGAGATTGAGACCATCCTGGCTAACATAGTGAAACCCCATCTCTAAAAAAAAAA
Source organism: Rhinopithecus roxellana (assembly GCF_007565055.1). Taxonomy (NCBI): domain Eukaryota; kingdom Metazoa; phylum Chordata; class Mammalia; order Primates; family Cercopithecidae; genus Rhinopithecus; species Rhinopithecus roxellana. Next base: position 35,694,953 of record NC_044551.1, read on the forward strand.
AAATACAAAAATTGCTTGGCGTGGTGGCGAGAGCCTGTAGTTCCAGCTACTCAGGAGGCTGAGGCAGGAGAATGGTGTGAACCTGGGAGGCAGAGCTTGCATTGAGCAGAGATCGTGCCACTGCACTCCAGCCTGGGAGACAGAGCAAGACTCTGTCTCAAAAAAAAAAAAAAAAAAAAAAATAGCCTGGTGTGGTGTTAGGTGCCTGTAGTCCCAGCCACTGGGGAGGCTGAGCTGAGAGGATCACCTGAGCCTGGGGACGTAGAGGCTGCAGTGAGCTGTGATTGCACTCCAACCTAGGCAACAGAGTGAAAGCCTGTCTCAAAAAAGAAAAGAAAATCTATGCCACAAACACACACAATCATTTCAGAGTTAGAGTTCCACGATAACTTTCAGACACAGGTCATCTGAAGGCTTAAATACATAGATCAAGAGGTATAAAAAATGCATACCTATAACCATTGATAACTTGTCAAACTCAAAAATGTAAAACTCCTGATAGTTTTACCACTCATGTCACTAAAACTATGCTCTTTAATAGTCTCTTATCATCATACTTGAAAACAAATGCATCCATTACTCAGTTGTGTGCATATTCAACCAAAATATTTGGTAGTTCTATTTACACACATAGGTGTTAAGCAAATATAAAATAGTCAAACAATCACTTTTTGTTTAAAACAAAAAAAAAAAAAAACGGTCAATCCTAAGTACCTACGGAGTTTTGTAGCAATTCCAGAGAGGAAGCATCATCTCATCTAAATTTCTTACCCCATCCCCCAAGACCACCTATCTTTCTTTTGCCCCAGGAGTCACCAATCCAAATGCTTGCAGAGGCCCTTTGGAGAAAGTAAATGAATACAGCAGGTTGTGGGGGTAAGGGCTGTTATGAACTAGCAAAAGACAACTGGGATGAATTAACACAAACCTACACACACACACAGACTTGAGGACTCCCAAGTAACTTTGGCCAAGGGCCAAAATTAGCCCACAGAGCCCCTCAGTGTTTGCTACTCTACAGAGAAAGATCCCTAACTGCTCAAACATTACTAAATGTAATGTACTTTTTAAAAATCTATTTTTTGATATAAAGTATGGCATGTTTTAGAAATTCTCATTCATCTGGGAAACTGCCATTTTAAGATGCTGTTCTATAAATATAGACTAGAAGGAGGACCCTTAGAGAAATCTGGTTCTTCATATAATAATTAAAAGGGACAAATACAGGTTATTTTTTTCTTCCCAAATTAAATGCATCCTTTCATGCATCTCTCCAGGGTGGTTCCTTTTAACTATCTATGAGATAGGGGAAAATTATATATGGAATATGCAGGCTCTGGTCTCTGTTTAAACAAACTCTCTTCCCTATGGAAGGACAAGATGCAAAGGAATGAGTAATGCATTAACTTTCCGTACATTCTTAGAACAATCCACCCACACCAAAACTATTATTTATCTAAATTGTGTAAAAATATCTTTTCTATTTGCAGCACATCTGTACATTCATCTTGAAGGCATTTGATTACAAAATTGTTACAAGTGCCCAGATTCTAAAGGTAACAGTGAACGTTTGCTTCATAACTTGCTTGTTAGGCTCCTAGGACTCTTCACCTCCCCAGATAGACTAAACTTTTAAACCAAAAGTTAGTTTAAAAGTTGCAATCATTTTAGAATCTTTAAATGGAAAAAAAATGGATGTATTACTTTTCTCAGACAAACAACAAGAATGATTCATAAAGAAAGCAGTGACAACTAAAGTCATTACGGCTTCAACAAAAGCAAAGCACATTTGCTTTAAAACTTGATTTAAAATCAGCTGAATCTTAAATAAGCTTATGAGTCTTGCAGATTGATAAAATTCCATAATTGTGGAATGTGTAGGTTTTAGTAAAGAGTCTGCCAAAATATTTCTTGATAAATGAATGAACAAGATGGGAAAAATGTGGGATAGATTACAGTGAGATTAGGATAGTAAATATATACCAAGTCCACCCACGACAAAGAACTTCCATTCATGAATGATATAAAATTGAGTAGATTAAAGAATGAAGGAATCTCTCACAGTCTGCCATAAGGCTCTGTCTGCTGCCTTCCCTTTTTTGGCTGCCCCCCCTTTAAATATATTTTAATCAAAAACTACAAAAACATCTGAAATCAGTCATGCTTGTCAAATGTGTGCACATTACAAGTCTAATACACTGAATGAAATTCTTGGGTTTCAAATGTATGTAAATAGACAAGATTATAGGGCCAATAACAATAAATGCTTGATAAGGATAAACATGTGTTTCTGTTCTAAGTTCAAAACTGAATCCACTGCATAATCATATGCCAGAGAAGTAATCTGACAGTTCTTCAGAAAAAAACTAAGAGTTATACCTTGATGTCAAGCTCCTCTTCCATTGCAAAGGAGGAAATAGCATGAAGTAGAGGCAGTAGCATGTGTTTTAGTATTTGATACATCTCCAGGCCATGATACTTGCAAGTTGTATGGTCCCAGAACTTAATTTAAGTCTTAGTTCACCCCTCTATAAAATCTCAATAATAATTACCTCTTAAGGAGTAATAAGGACTAACATTAAATGTAATAATAATATTAACAATAAAGACAGTAACATCTATCACTTACTTGAATCATTAATTGCTCTATACTATGTAAGTACTCTGCATGCATTATGATGCCGACTTGCATCCTATCGCAGTGTTTGCATATAGATTTCTAATAAACCACAGTTGTCATTATTAGCTCCCAGCATTACCTGGGAAAATCATTCAGAAATGTTTGCATTCCCATAGCTCCTTACTCTCCTGGTACTGCTCCAGAGACTTTTGCCATTGTGAGGACCAATTTGATCACAAGTCATGCCTAAAAAATAGGACTTTTATTTAGAACTATTCATGAGGTCTCAGGAAGTATAGCACATCTTTCTCAGTGGATAGGCACATGTGCCTCTTGATCTTTATCAGCTTGAGCCACGATGGACAATGACTTTCAGTCTCTTTGTGGTGTCCCCCAAATGAATTTAATATATGTGACTTGGACTGCATGTTGTATCACATCACTCCAAACAGAACCTTAAAACGTGTTGCAAATCCATTTCCCTGTTTTGGAGTGAGGTTGTAATGTAAATCAAAACTCTGACCATACCCCAGATTTACTGAGTGAAACCTCTAGGAGTGGGGTTCAGCCATTTGTATTTGAAAAAGCTTTCCAGGTGATTCTGAGGGGTGCTAAAATTTGAGAACCATACGCCTCAGGTATGTCTACGGTAGTAGTCAGATTAGGTAGGTTAGAGAACAAGAACACTGAAGGAGAGTACAAGGAATTGATCAGGATATTAGGTAAATTGTCTATATAAATATTTCAATCATCAAGAAATGTGGCCAGAGTAATTTCAAGGAAAGAGAGAGAGTCGATCAGAAAAAAAATCTTTAAGAATTTAGGAGGAGGCATGACCTAAGGGTTTGTAGATGACCATAACAAGAAAGGGTAGTTGGTAACACAGTCTAGTGACTTGAACTTCAAATCAAACAGTACAAGGGAAGGTCTTTGTGGCTGGAAGAAACAAAAAAAGAAAAAAAGAAACAAGAAAAAAACAAAGGTTAGCAGCCCCGGTCAGAGTTGGAGAGTGGTATAAGATAAGATGGAGAGGTAGGGAAAGGATTTGATTCTTACCCTAAGGCTAATTGAATATAGCAGAATAATTTTAAGATGGTCAAAAGTGACAGGTTCAGATTTGCCTTTTCTGAGATTTTATTCGGGCAACAATGTGCAGATAGAGATAAATGGTCAGGCTATTAAATTGTTTAGGACCCTAGTTGATTAGAAGAGATAGGGTGAAATCTTGAGAAATGTCAAGAATAATCTCAGATTTCTGTTTGCACAACTGGTGCCATTTGGTCAAGACCAATAAGGGGGGAGGAGCATCAGGAGCTAGGAAAACAACTCGAAGACTTCCCATAAAAATTATATTATCATAATCTCACAGCAGGGAATATGACAAGCACTACTTCAGCTATAGCTACCTTATGTTGACAGAAGACTGTGGAGCCAAGATTTTGAGGTTCAAATCCTAGCTCTACCACTTTGTAACTGGCAACTCTTGAGCAAGTTAGTTCACCATTTCATCTTTAAAGTGGAAATAATAAGACTTACTTCATAAGTGAGAATAAAAGGTCCCTGTCCTCCAAGAAAAAGACTGCAGCTATCATCACAAGAAACTGGTTTTAAACCTATACAAATTGATCAATGACAGCTTTGTATGAGCACACAAGGTTCTGAAAGCCAGCTAATCAGTGACACTCCCTCCTTCTGAAAGTCAATCAATTCCAGAAACCTCACTTTCATAGTTAAAGGGCAACCAGATTCCAAAACCCTCTGTTTCTGAAAGTCAAGCCTATCCCTGAACTCCACTTACTGTGTTCTACTCCTATTCTGTCCTCCAGGCCTCCCACTCCATTAATCACTATCACACACTACCTTACATTTTGTTTAAATTTCTTTCCTTTTAAATTTATCTTAGAATATGTTGTGCTATCTTATATATATAAACCAGAAAAGTAGTTTTGTTTTTATCAAAATTCAAAATGTTATCATAAATAGTATCATACTGTTAGAGTAGGCAGATAGCCAGACATGAGCAGGACAGGGAGCCCCTGGAGGAGGAAGCTCTGGAAAATCTCACACCCCAGAGACGACCCACAACATTCATGCTGGATATGAGCAGAGAGGAGGGAAAATGCCTGTGCAGAAAGGAATGCCCCAAAACACCCTTAAGACACCCAGTAATTGCTGACTCTGCAGTTAATCTGTCAGAATGTGGCCAGCTACATCCTGATAAAATGGGAAAGAAGGGCAAAGAGGAGATTCCTAAGAGACATGCAGGCCCAGTAAGTACAGATTTAACTGCTATATGACCTTCCTGGGGTGGCGGTAATGACCATTGCCTCCATTAGGGAAGATTCCTATTGATCACTGGGCCCACATATACACATCAAGGGCAGGAAGGAAGATTCCTACAAACAGGGGCAGGAATTAGGTGGGGACATGGCAGAGACTTAAGACAGAAGCTGGAAACTAGACAAAAGCAGAGCCTTAAGACAAGAGACAGGAATTTAAAGAAAGAGTCTGACATAAAAATCCACAACACAGAACTCTCGAGGCTATTGGCTAATTCTCTTTTGAGCAGCGTGTTCTGCCTTGCCTTTCAGAGTGAACTGTCTCTTTAAATAAACTCTGCTACTACTTAACCCTGTCTGCTACTGTCAGCCCACTCCTCTCTGGGAGTGTCTTTTTTTTTTTTTTTTTTTTTTTTTTTGAGACAGGGTCTTGCTCTGTCACCCAGGCTGGAGTACAATAATAAATAACCTTTAGAATAACCTGGAATATAATAATGAATAAACCTTTTGCTTAGTTTACCATTTGTCTCTTGGCTGAATTCTTTCCTCCAAGAAGACTAGACCTAAGGACACTCACACTTCTCAGTAACAATACCATAATTTACTCATTATCCAATATTTTGATCCTGATGTTCATCTCTAGATTAGTTTATGGAATTGTATCCCATTCATTCTCTTTGTTATGTAATCCATTGAATATTCTACAACTTGCTGATTTCACTCTCCTAATGATGGACATTTTATGTTGGTTATTTCCATTTTATTGCAATTATAAACAATGTTTTTATAAATATTTGTGTCAACTGCAGCACATGTGCAAGAATATCTGCAGTGTGTACACACAGGAGAGGATTTTCTGAGTCATAGAGTAGGCCAATGTTTTACTTCACAAGAAAATGCCAAAGTATACTCCTAAATGATGGAGAATTTACATTCCCTAAAGCAATGCATTGCAGTTCATTCCAATACTTTGTACTTTGACTTCTTAATTTGTTCTAATCTAGTGAGTATAAAAGATATCGAATTGATGTCTCATTTTGCATTTCCCCAAGTACGAATAAGGTCATACAACTGTTCATGCTTTTCCTTTTCTTAGTAAACTTTGCCCATTTTCCATGAGGTTATATATCTTTTCTTAATGTTTTGTAGTAGCTTTTTTATATATTCTACTCACAACTTCTTAATCCCATGTTAGCAAAAAAACAAAAACAAAAACTTTTCAGTTTGTAACTTCTCTCTCACTTTACGTGTCTTTTGAAGAACAAAATATTAAATAAAAGATTGGTAAAGGCAATGGTTTTCTTTGATGTAATAAAATTAACAATCCTTTATTAAGATTGATGAGGGAAAAAGAGAGAAATAGAAAGGGAGGGAGAGGAAGAGAGAAGACAAATGGCCAGATTACAGAGTAGCTTAGGAGGTAAGGATTCTGCATTTGATTAGCTACCTGCTCCTATTGTCTAGTATTTTGTTTTTCTCCAAAATATTACACAAGTTAGAACATTATCATAATATCATATTATACGGACAATGTTTAAACTCACTCACATTTTTACCAGTTTATTTAACCAACCGTTCCATCTATATCAGCCTTCTGGGATTACTTTTCTTTTGTAAGTGCAGTCTCTTCAAGTTTCCTTAGTAAAGACTTCTTTCTGTGGAAATGTGTTTATTTTTTCCTATTATTAAAAATAAAACAATTTCAGTGTGACAGTTATTTTGTCTCAGGGCTTTGAAGATATTATTCCAGATCTACTTTCCTCCATTGCTGCCACTGAACAGCCTGCTGTCAGTATTACTTGTGGTTCCTTTGCAGGCAGATCTGTCTTTGCTCTCTGAATGCTTCTTTTTTTTTTTTTTTTTTTTTTTTTTTTTTTTTTTTTTTTTCTTCTTCTAAGACATTCTCTTTGTGGTTTGTATCAATAATTTCACTACAATGTATCTATGTGTGGATTCACATTTTAGTCATCTTATTTGAACTTACTATATTTGCAAATTAACATCATCAGCTTTAGAAAATAGCTGTTATCTCATCAAATGTTGTACCTCTTTTATTTCCTCTTTTTCTGGGACTCTGATTAAACATCAAACAAACTTTTCAGCTTATCCTTTCTATCTCTTCACTTCTCTCCCATATTGTCCATTTCCTTCTCTCTCTGTGCTGAATTCTGGGGTAATGTCTTCCTCTCTATCTTCCTCCAACTTCAGCTGTGTCTACAATGCTATTTTACCAAACCAGTTCAGGGTTTATTCTACCAATTCTATCTTTCAAAAAGTTCTAACAAATTCTTTGTAAATTATTCCTCATCAGTTATTATGGTCTTTTATTGTATGGTCATATTTTAAATAATTGCTTTTTACTACTTCAAATGTTCATTTTATTTATTTATTTATTTAATTTATTTATTTATTTATTTTCTGAGATGGAGTCTTGCTCTGTCACCCAGGCTGGAGTGCAGTGGCATGATCTCAGCTCACTGTAACCTCCACCTCTTGGGTTCAAGTGATTCTCCAGCCTCAGCCTACTGAGTAGCTGGGATTATAGGCATGTGCTACCACACCTGACTAATTTTTGTATTTTTAGTAGAGACGAGGTTTCACCGTGTTAGTCAGGATGGTCTCAATCTCCTGACCTTGTGATCCATCCACCTCGGCCTCCCAAAGTGCTGGGATTACAGGCGTGAGCCACCACACCTGGCCTACTCTTTCAAATATTCATACATAGTAATTTTATATTCTCTGATAATTCCAACACCTGAAAATCTTAGAAGTTGAAGTATGTTTTCTTTCTGATATCTCTGATTTATATTGGCTGGTTTTCATGTGTATTTTTGTCATCTTTAATTGTGGGATCCTTTTCTTATCTTCACCTGTGGGATTCCTGTAGGCCTAAACAGGCCATGCTTTCCTCCAAAGAAGATTTACTATTGCTTTTGTTGGAAGCCAAAGAAAGCTACCAACCAAGGGACATTTGGTCATCTTCCAAGTCCTGAGTTCATGCAGGAATCTTGGGTTCAGATTTCTTACTTTCTGGCTTACAGCCAGCTTGCTCAAGTCTGATTCTTAGATGTAGCAATATATGGGTATTTGCAGTTAGAACAATTTTGATTTTCCTCATCTGCTCCTTGCTCAGCACTTCCCATGTTGGTTTCAGTTCAAGGTTTGTTGTATTTTAAGATGGTATTTGCAGACATGGAGCAATAGAGATTTTCCTTACTTGCTCCAAGCCTAGCAGTGCATTGAAACCTAGGTTTAACTATGGTGTAGGTGTTTTGTAGCATACGGGCCCACTGAGGTAGTCTGTCAAGTGGAAATATAGAACATTTGTTTTTAATTTATTGTTGTGAGATTTCAGGTGATGCAATCAGGATCACATAAATCTTTTCACTGTTCTCTGATGACATGTTATAAATTTCACCCAAATACATTACTTTTAGTTTATGTTATTGTGACATAATGGGAAATACATATATTTGGTCTCTGACCTATTTCCTGAGACAGAGATCCTAAAATTCTTGTAGACTGAGGTGATAGAAGAATCTTTTGTTGTAATATTGGTCTTTGAACCTAGTTCCTGACACAGAGCTCATAAGACTTTCGTAACTTCCCGGTGATAGGAGCATTGTTTGTTCTAATGAAACTTTATTGTGCTCCTGGATAGCCTCCCCATGGGGGCTGGTTGCCAGAGGTGTCAACTATGTGATTGAAGGGTTGAACCTTTGTAATCACATGGAAAGGAGATGAGAGGGGCTGAGGTGATCAACAGTGAACAATGATGTAAACAATCATGACTACCTAAAAAAGCTTTCATAAAATTCCAAAAGGACTAGGTTCAGAGAGCTTCAAGACTGAACACAGGAAAGTTCCTGGAGGATGGTACACCTAAAGAGGGCATGGAAGCTCCGTGCCCCCCACCAAACTTTGTACTATGCATCTCTTCCACCTGGCTGCTCATCTGTACCCTTTGTAATACCCTTTATAACAAACCAGCGAACAAATGTTTCCGTAAGTTCTGTGAGCCTCTTTAGCAAATTAATGAAATCAGAGAAGAGGGTAATAGAACCACAATTTATAGCTGGTTGGTCAGAAGCACAAGTCACAACCTGAAGCTTGTGATTGGCATCTGAAGTAGCAGTCCTGTGGGACTGAGCCCTTAACTTGTGGGATCTGACACTACCTCTGGGTAAATAGTGAGAAATGAATTATGGGACACTTATCTGGTATCTGCTGGAGAATGGCTTGCTTGGTGTGAGGTATGTGGGGGGAACCACAATCATTCTGGTGACCAAAGGTAATCTATCTGAGGCTTGTAACATCTGAACGCAGAAGGAAAAACATTCGCTTTTTTCCTATCTCAAACATTGATAGTTACTTCCTTCTCTGAATCCTCATGGATTCATTGTCTCTGTCAGGCCTCTCAGCCCAAGCCAAGCCATCGCATCCCCTGTGACTTGCACGTCCGGCCAGATGGCCTGAAGTAACTGAACAACCACAGAAGAAGTGAAAATGCCCTGCCTCGCCTTAACTGATGACGTGCCACCACAAAAGAAGTGAAAATGGCCGGTCCTTGCCTTAAGTGATGACATTACCTTGTGAAAGTCCTTTTCCTGGCTCATCCTGGCTCAAAAAGCTCCCCCACTGAGCACCTTGTGACCCCCACTCCTGCCCACCAGAGAACAACCCCCCTTTGACTGTAATTTTCCTTTACCTACCCAAATCCTATAAAACAGCCCCATCCTTATCTCCTTTCACTGACTCTCTTTTCGGACTCAGCCCGCCTGCACCCAGGTGATTAAAAAACTTTATTCCTCACACAAAGCCTGTTTGGTGGTCTCTTCACACGGACGCGCATGACAGTCTCTATCATCCAGTTTAAGTCTTAATCACATTTAATAGTTTATCAATTTCAGTCTGCCTTGGGTAAGTATTTACTGCTTCTAGATTCCCCAAGGACAGAAAGCATTGTCTTTACATGTCTTCTATTCTCCCAGGAATCCAAGGACAAAAGGTCCTTGATCAAAAATGATTATTGGTAATTTCATTGTATGGAAAAAAGTGTATACAATTGAATTAAAAATAGAATTTTTGACAACACGCAAAAAAAGTGAGGAGTAACTACAGATCTTCTCTTTTTCCAAAATAATGTATCTGTTTATCATAAGTAAAATCAACAATAAGAATTACAAACACCTAACACCCTTCTTAAAACCCTAATTTAACCCTTTTCTGTAAAACTTCCTGAGTGAAATGGGAAGAAAATGTTATCACTGACTTTGTAAACCAAAAATAAACTTCTAAGCCTCCTAACCAACTGAATGGACCCCTCCTCTCAGTCTAGGGCTTTCCAAAGTAAACCTGAAAAACTACTTCTGGTGACCAGGCGCAGTGGCTCACGCCTGTAATTCCAAGCACTTGGGGAGGCCAAGGCAGGTGGATTGCCTGAGCCTAGGAATTCAGCACCAGCCTAGGCAACATGGTAAAACCCTGTCTCTACTAAAAATACAAAAATTAGCTGGGCATTGTGGCACACATCTGTAGTCCCAGCTACTTGGGAGGCTGAGACATGAGAATCACTTGTACCCAGGGGGCGGAGGTTGCAATGAGCTGATATCACACCACTGCACTCCAGCCTGGGTGACAGAGTGAGACTCAGTCTCAAAAAAAAAGAAACAAACAAACAAAAAAGAAACCTACTTCAGGCCATGATGGGAAAGCCGGGGCCGGGGGTGGGGGGGGGTCAGACTTGCTTCATTATAACCTTCTCCCTTTGGAATTCAGGCACAATTGATCAGCATTACCATTAAAACAGAGACCTTAAGAGTGACCAAATGGATTCTTTCTAGAAATAAGATACCAAATTCCAACCTGACTTTAGTATAGCATCACATGACAGATAGTAAGCTCTGAAAGAAAAAGTATTTTACCCCAAAACATATTTCTTTGAAATATTTGGAAATGGCCCCACAAAAGTGTCTCTTGCAGGGAAAAACTACATTCTATAGAGAATGCCCTTCCTTTTCCAGGTCTTTTCCTGATCCAGGAGATATTTAACTAAGACTGTGGCACCTTTTAGGGTCTGACGAGAGACATTTACCATTTATTTTCCCTGAAGCTTGCTACCTGGAGACTTCATCTAAATAATAAAACCTTGTCTTCCACAACCCCCCTTAACTGTAAACATTTCTTTCTGCCAACCTCAACTCTTCAGGCAGAGATGAACCTTTTCAACCAATTGCCAATCAGGAAGTCTTTAAATCCACCTATGACATAGAAGCCTCCACTTCAGATGTCCCACCTTTCCAGGTCAAACCAATACACACCTTACATGTATTGCTTTATGCCTCTGCCTGTGACTTCTGTCCCACTAAAATATATACAAACCAAGCTATAACCCAACCACTTTGGGCACATGTTCTCAGGACCTTCTGGGGCTGTGTCATGAGTCATGGTCCTCACATTTGGCTCAGAATAAATCTCTTCAAATATTTCACAGATTTGACTCTTTTTTGTTGACAGCTTGAAGGAAAACAAAACTCTTAATTTTGCACATAATAAATTACACTTGTTTCTGGATGGATATTTTTCTCTATCACATTCCAAAACAAGAGAGAGCAACCAGTGATGTATTTTTCACTTCAGGTTTCAAAACCAAAACAGACCTAATGATACAAGCACAATCCCTCAGTGAATAAAATAACAAAGAGTATAGCTGCTCAAATTCAATTTGTAATCAGAACATCAAGTCATATTGTACAAAAATGTCAGTTCTGGCACAGCCTTGATGAGCTAAGATTGAGCACATGGGCCAGTTTATCATATTATCCTGACTGCCCTCTTTTAAAGCTGGCACGCCCAATTTGAGTATAAAAAGGATTTCAGTTTGAGTGATTTTTGCATCTGAAAAAGAACCACCCAGACTGATAATGCTTTTCCATTGCCATTTTTTCTTAACAGAAACAAATGCACAGAAAACATTCAATATAAATATTTTCTCAACATCAGGTGGTCCTAGATAGGTTTCTACAACACTTTTCACCATAATGTATAAAAATAAAAATCTTTCTAAGAGTTAAGAGATGCTTTTGTTGCTAAAAATACGCAGGGCATGCTGGCATCTGCCTGTAGTCCCAACTACTCAGGAGGCTGATGCAGGAGGATCACTTGAGCTCAGGAGGCTGAGGTTGCAGTGAGCCATGATTGTGCCATTGCACTCCAGCCTGAGTGACAGAGTGAGGCCCTGTCTCTAAAATAAACAAACAAAAACACATGTCATTCAATAAAAATAAATGAATGCATTTCAAACATTTTTGCAGTTTCCCTTCATTTCTCTGTTTGAGCTAGTGGAGGTTAACACTGGAGAAATCACAGCAGAAGCTTCTTTAAGGTAGGGCAGGGAAGCAGAATTGTCTAGTAATAATTCTCCATGCTATAATTTCATTATTCTACTTCCATCAAAATAAATGGTATTAAAATGATAAAAACCTACAAGTTTAAATACAAACTCAAATCTCCTTCCTACTTCGGATGATACGGAAATTCCCAGCAAGTTGTAAAGCTTGCTCCTTTAACAAATTTCACTGAGTTTTCTCCCCACTAGTCAGGATGGAGCTGCCTCAGTCTCTTCCATCATTATTACACTAGCCAAACTAGTGCATTCACTTCCTCATTCACTACTTTATTCAACTGTATGTTCCTTCACCGAATAAATGTTTACTGGGTATATTTATGCTTTTTTCAAACTCACCAGGATTACAGGCAACAGAGTTTCTCTAAAATATCCTAAATTCTGTAATGGAAAATGTATTTTCTTGTAATGTAACAACAGCCATAGAGCCTTCTTTAAGCCTTCTACAGAACGCTAACTGAGGCAGGTTAGATGGAATACTCCATTTTATTACACGGTTATACATTAGCCTTAAAGCAGCTCTCTCCTAGTAATCAACAGCCCTCCCCCACCACCCACCCACCGACCCACCCTATTCCTCTGCTTTCAGCCCCACTGACTTCCTCACTGGTTCTCAACTGTGAAACTTACAGTCCCACATCACAGCCTTTGTACTTGCTTTTCCTGCTGCATGGAATGATCTTTTAGCAGATACCTGCTGGACAACATCCAGTTTTGGTCGCAATTACACACAATTATTTATCATTCTCAACCTGTTCTGGGTAAATAAGTGCTGTCTCCATGTTCTTCAAGGGCAGGGACCATTATCTTTACTTGTCTCCTCTCTTTCCAGCATCCCAAAGTCAAAATATTCTCAACAAATAATTGTTGGTGATTTTGTGGTGTGAAAAAAAGTTTATACAATATTACAAACCGAATTCTTGAAAATACGCACAAATGGCTTTTAATTTAGCGAAGCCTTCCCTGGTTCCATGTTTCCTATTATTTTTTCTCTCTTTCTCTCTGTGTCTCTCTTTCACACACACACTCTCTCACACACAAACACACTCTCACTCTCTCACACACTCTCACACACACACTCTCACACACTCACACATGCACACTCTCACACTCACACACACACTCTTACACACACTCACACACACACATACTCTCTTGCACACACTCACACACACTCACACATTCTCTCACACACACACAAACACACTCTCTGACGTATACACTCTCACACACACTCACACATACTCTCACACTCTCTCTCTCAACGGCAGGCCAGCTCCAGAATCTAGCTTCTTAATCATTACACTTTATCACAGCCGAATAAATCTCAGTACATTTATATAATGGCACATTATGCAGCTCAGAAAATGAGGCAGCTCAATAGAAGCATACATCAACAATCCCCAAGATTTGTCATTTACATAAAAACAAGGTACATTATATTCTGTCACCTGTGTATAAGAGGAAAAACATGCTTTTTGTCCACCTTTATCTTTCGGAAGAAGCACAAGACACGAAACATGGTTTTACCAGGAAAAGGGGATTAAGGACTTGGGATCAGGGATGAGGGCACATTTACTTTCTACCATTTTGTATTGTTTGGCTTAACATGCACATGTAGTGTTAAATAAATTAAAAATTACCATCTCAAAAAATTCTGCCCCCGGTTCAAGTAGTCATTAGAGTTTCCAGAAAGGGTTATTCATACATGGGGTATGGCAAACTGGGCGCCACATTCAGTCCTTGTGTTAATGCCTTTAAACATGAGAGTAATACCCTCTGGGTTGTGGAAGAAGAAGTGGTCCAGAGAGAGACAGATATAGGGATTACGGGCACTCAAGTTGGCATCAATGCTTCTTCCCTCCTCTAGGATCTGTTCCCTAATTATTCAATCAAAAGAGTCTGCAAGGCTCACAGAAAAGCCACAGGGCCCTCTACACTGTCCCAGCTCCTCCACCATCACTTTACACCGCAAGTTCCCACCGCCAAACCCATATATGGCAAATTAACCTATCACTTAAATCTCACTAAACAATACTACGTGAGGGAAATGGAGGTCAAAGTCAAAGGAAATACATTAAGAGTGATCAATGACAACAATCTACTGACAGACTGACGCTCAGTCAGGACCCAGAGGCCACGGTCAAGGGTGCTCACTCGCAGGCGTGAGCGAGTGTCATGAGCCTGAGTTCCACACTGGCTCTGCCACTAGCCTGTCATGGGATCCTGAACTAGGAAAAATAGCTCCGCCTCCCAATCCTTATTTTCTCCACCTATAAAAGTCCATAATGTCAGACTAGGTGAGTGTTTTTCACAATGTGCTTTTCAACCCATTAGTGTCATGAAATCAATTCTATGTACCACAGCATGATTTCTTTTTAATGAATGGGAATAGAATGGAAAATATCAGACTATACTGTCTATAGTAAGAGTATGATTTTCCAAAATTTTATTTCAATGATATGAGTGAATATATTGTGTCTCCACATGTAAATGTGCAAGTAAATAATAGGACAAAGCAGAATAGAGGATATCAGTAAACTACCCACAGTAAGGGTAAGTGTTATATTTTTTGAAACTTTTGTGTCAGTTGCATGGGGGGTATATACTAATGACATAAAATACCTTAGTGTATTTATCTTAACATACCTCATAGTCGTTTGCAAGGCATAGAAGAAGACATTCTTCAAGCTCTTTTCAAGCTCATTGTTTTATAAGTCAATTGGAGACAGTATTACCTAGTAAAGTTTGAAAATAAGAAAGTCTGGATCCAAAGCCCTGCCCTGCCATTTAGGGCAGTGAGGATCAGGTGCAAGTTAACTTGCCCAAGCCTCAGCTTGCTGTGCATTCTCCAAAGATCCCACTTAGAGACGTGAATATTTGGGAATAGGAAAAAGGAAAGAGAGCTCACTTTTCCTCCCGCCCTTCTACATTGCTTTCCAGTATTTTCCTGATCTGACTATCACCTTTTCTCTATTCTGGTTAATCCTGTCATCATTATTTTTGTCATCTCTGTGGTGATTTCTTAATTCCTCTACCCACAACCACAACATCAAGTTACTGAAAATATGAGATGAGAAAAATACATGTACATAACGTAGAACTATGTTGGCACATAGTGGATACTCAATAAATGGCAACAGTAACAGTAGCAAAAGTAGGAGGTGGATATGGTAGTGGTGGTGGTGGCAGCAGTGAGAGTAGTATTTATCCTCAATGCCCATTAAAAGGTGAGAAGATAGGGTGAGATGTTAGGTCTAGTTATCAACAATATCCTACTGAGGAAATTTTTGCATTTCAATAAAGGACCATAGAAAACATTAAATTATTCAAAGGCCCAAAGAATTAGCATGCAATGGAGGAATTTTAAGAAATCTCTGAGGTAGGAAAGGGAGCAATTTTTTATAGTGGTAGGGGAATAAAGAGAGGTACCTCTGCCTTGCACCTGACCCTTAGATACCAAATCAGAAAATAACACCAATAATCTCAGCCTGATTATGGTAGAAGGGCAAAGTGAATCGTTATCTGGGCCTTCTTTCCTTGAATATTCAGAGTTTTATTAGTTTGGGTTGGTTTGGCAAGTTTTTTGGGATGCAGGGAAGATGCAAGGTTAAGATATTTCTTCTGCCTTGTCAGTCCTGATTATAATGTTTTCAAAGGATCATGCACAATACCTCACACCGATGATCTGTGTCTTACTGTCTCCATAATACTGACACCATGTGATAAAGATCTGTGTGTTAACAACGTCTAAGTACACCACACATGTTTCTGTGTCTGAGGATGCAGTTAGGCTGATTCATTTAGTCATACTCCAAAGCATCCCAGAGGTAGAAAGAAGGATCCCATGGTGACTGCTTCCCATCTAAAAAAAGGGTTAAGAAGAATGAGGAGCATCATCTGATCATGACTTTGCCAATGACCCTGTGCCAGGGGATTGGCAATGAACATCCATACATCTCTAATTCTTGAAATATCACATACAAGAACATCAAAGGAGGATCCTACTCCAGATATATTTTCTTGTTTGAAAACTAGACTGTGAAATCCCAGAAGCCCATAAGGCCTTACAGGCTAGGACCTGCCAAGAGGCTCTCCAACAAACACCCTTGACTATAGGAGTCTGCTCGATCAGCAATTAATTTCAAGTCTGCTTCACTCATTTTCAGCAAGAGCTTCATCTGGGAATTGTGCAGTTGCAGGCTGTGTATCTACCTATGCAGAAGGCTTGCAAGCATGCCTTCAAAGCAAACAAGTAGCTCACTACGCATATGTTAATCACCCTCAGCAGGGCATTAAGAGTCCTGGGCCAGCAGCCAGAAACCACTGGCACTCACACTGGCTGTGGCACTACCTTGCTTGGTGACCTCAGGCAAGTCCCTTTCCCCCTTTGAGCCTCAGTTTCCTCATCTCTTCTTCAAACTGATTGGACTAGATTATCTCTAACCTTGGTTCTCACTCCAGAAAGCTTATTAATTTTTAAAACTTTTGGGCTGAGAAACAAATGTGTCTTTCTGAGCAACTAATTAAATGTACAGATAAAATCACATTAACTTATAAATCAGAATGTCCCTTTTAATTATACCTTAAGCAACATCACAATGAAACTTGCCCAAAGCTACCAACATAGTTAATCAACAACTACTGATACCATTACACTCCTATGTGAAGAAGTGGTGCCTCTAGGGACGCATTAGACCTCACGGCTTTCAATTCCTATGTTTGGATGGTTTTTCTTTTAGCATTTAAGGACAATGGCCACTTTTTCTGAATCACATAGAACTAGCTCAAAGTTTCAATTAGTCATCCAAAAATGTTTCTGTGAGGTTTCTATATATCAGGCACTGTCCTGGGTGCCGTAGATCCAAATTCCAATAAAACCAGTCCCCTGATCTCAAGAAACTAATATATAGACTGAGTGGCAGATACAGAGAAGTAAACAGAAAAGTATTCTCCAGTTTTAATGGAGGAACACATTATAAAGACATCTAACACAGCCTTTGAGGACTCAAGGGAGATTTTTCCCAAAGAAGCAATATCTACACTGAAACCTTATAAACAGGTGGAAGTCAGCCAAGCAATTGCAGCAGGTGATGGATCTATGAAACATCCCAATTGCTAGAAAAGTAAAAGCAAATATTTGGAGGTGATTTCACCACCTAAAAATTATCCCCAAAGGTTCAAAAAATTTTGAACTTTGAAGAGAACCCACTGTTCTCTTCAACATTCTCTGCAAAAATGGGTTTTTAAAAAATACAAACCAGGATGTGTTTCATATGCAACAGTGTCTTAAAGTATAAGGAACAGTGACTCACAACAATGCAACAGTAAGGGTAAGGGGAGTTTAAAAAGGAGAGATCTGAATTCTATCAGTTTGCTACTTAGAATCTGTATGGGCCAAGTAGTGGCTCACACCTGCAATCCCAGAACTTTGAGAGGCCAAAGATGGAGGATTGCTTCAGCTCAGGAGTTTGAGACTAGCCTGGGCAACATGGCAAAACTTCCATCTCTACAAAAAAAAAAAAAAAAAAAAATTAGCTAGTCATGGTGGTGCATGTCTGTAATCTCAGCTACTCGGAAGGCTGCGGTGGGAGGATGGTTTGACCCAGGAGGTGGATGTTGCAGTGAACCAAGATGGTACCATTGCACTCCAGCCTGGTCTACAGAGCCAGACTCTGTCTCATAAGTAATAGTAATAATAATAATTAAAATAAAATAAAATAAAAAGAGAATGTGTGTGAACTGACCAAATTGCTTAACCTTCCCAACATCAGCTCCTGGGTTAAATGGAGCCTGGCACACAGCAAATATTTAACAAAAAGCAGTAACAATGCTAGCTGACAGGTGTGCAGGACACCATGCTAAGCACTTCAATCATTCATTAATGTAAATCCTTGCAACATAAGACAACCTGTTACTGTCTTCAGCTTGTACATGAAGAAATGGAGACTTGAAGAAGTCAAATCACCACACCAAAGTTATAAAAACAAGGCAGGCTTTGACCCCTGGTTGTCTGCACTCAGGGCCAAACTTAACCATTAAGTGTTTCCTTTCACCTTTACTTCTCCACTGCCAGTCATGCCAGGAAGGTAGGTTCTGACCACTGAAATGGCAAAAAAAAAAAAAAAGTGTCCAGCATATTAATGAAGCAGATTATAAATATAAGGTATTCCTTTGTTCATGTTCTATTTATAAATGACTGTGGTTATTTAAAATACATGTATCAGAGAGTTGCTTATCAAAGCTACCTAAGGTTCAATTACCATCTAGAGGTCAGGGTTAAAAGCAAAATATTCAAAAGATAAATTTGGATCTGAAAAGGGAAGGATGACAAAACAGTTTGCTGGACAAGATGTCTAGTACTTTTGGCCACTTTTCAATGAAATAGAAGGGAAAAGATGTTGAGGTCACTGAGAAAACAATTTAAGTGGGCCAGAAAGAGACAGAGTGTGTGTGACAGCTCCTTTTTACCTGCAGAATGAGGTACTGATCTATTCTGAGGGAGTCAAAAGCATAATAACGAAAGGGAGGAAAGGAGTGTTTCTTACACCACAGCTAGATCCACTAAATTGGAAGACTGAATTTCACACTTTTGACATAGTGGCACATTGGCCTGGCTCATGGTATCATTTTTGTCAAGTATTAGTACAAATGCCGACACTCATGCACTGAAGGAGCATTTGATGTTTCCACAAATGCTTTCCGACTTGGCACAGGAAAAAAAAAATGAGTATAACAAACATCACTGTGATTGCTATACTTTTCAAAGAGTTTTCAAAGTTGCCTCTAGGTGGGCCTGCTTGTTTCCTTGCACATCAGTGGGCTGCAACATGCATGGAGTCTACTACTTTTTGTATTTCTATTTGGCTGGAAGCAGGAGGGACTCAGAGTTCTCCTCTTGAAGCTGCCTGGAAGGGATTCAGTGTTGGAATCCAGGAGTGAGGGAACAACTGGGGAAAACAGTAATGTATAAATAGATGTAGGCTTGGAGAATGGGCTAAAAATATAGATCTCTGGCCTTTCTGCCCCAAGGTTTTGATTCAGTAAGCCTTTAGGGGAGTCCAGCAACTTGTGTTTTGACTAAGATGTAGGTGACCCTGATGATTAGCCAGACATGACAACTACTGGTGTGGTGAGAAGAAGGCTGGACTAAGACTCCAGACTGGGTGCTGGTCCAAGTGCTGGCACCTACAAGTTGTAGGATCTCTGGCAAGACACTTCCCAGTTTCTTCAGCCACTTTCATTTTTCTCAAATGGTAGAGTGGGGAGGGAGAATGCTTGGGAAAGATCTTCAAGGACCTTTTGGCTCCATCAGCCTAGAATGGGGTGTTAGGATTAGCAGCTACCATGGTACATAATTAGGATCAGAGATCCTGGAGTCAGCCACACCTGGACTCAAATTTTAGCACTGTACTTTCTAGTAGTTAGACTGCTGACAACTAGTCATTTCTCTGGGACACATTATACAATATCTCAAAGTCTCAGTTTCCTCAGCTAAAATGCAGATGATAATAACAGTGCCTGTGGCGTAGCTTTCTGTAAGTTTTAAATGGGCAGATAGTATATGAAGAATGCCAAAGGCAATGCCCTGAGGAATCCTCAGTACCTGTTAGTTATAAAAGCCTCTGACAAGGTCAACCAGAGGAGCCATCTGCCTTCCCCTGGAACTACTGTGATTAATGAGGCTCATGAAGGTAACCCTGGCTGAGCAACTTCCTTGGGCTTCTCCTTTTATTAAGAGAAATTCACAAGAAATGAGCTTTTCTGGAGAGAACAGGATAAGAGAGAGAGGTGTTAAACAGCATCTCTTAGGAATAAATCCAGAAACAAATTAGAGAAGGGTGTTATACCATCTACAGCACGTTTATCAAAGCCCAGTTCAGGGATCACCTGCTTTAGAATCAACTGGGGCACTCAAAGTAGCACATTCCTGTCTCTATTGGAACAGGCTCCCAGGGGAGTGGGTCCAGTAATCTGTATTTCTTGGAAGCTACCGAAGAGATTTTTCTAAAAACAAGGTTACAGAATCATTGGCAAATATTGTCAGTGAGCTAACACTCTGCCTCAATTCTCCAACATGTATTTACCCAGAAAACTACAAACAAACAAAAACAGTGACTACAGATGCACTTATACATGTGTGCATTTACCAAGAATCTGAACTTCCTACACACGTGTCATCTCCAATGGGTTCCAAGTAGGTGTCCAATTTCTGCATAATTCATGACTCCCCAGAGAAACAAACATGCATCAAGGGCTGGCTACTTAAGGATCTGTACTATGTCAGCTTCCTTAGAATGGCAGCATGGTTTACGAAAATTAAATACAAAAAGAATGTGACTTCAGGGCACCTCTCTTTTCCCACCCTTTCCCTCCTCCCCACCTGACTTCTCCACCCCTGTTCCCACTCCCACTCCTTTCCCTTTTTGTTCTCTTTTCTCACACTCTTCTTTCTTCAGATTTATTTTCCCTTCTATCCCTTTCTCTCTGCCACTCTTGCCTCCTCTTATTCTTTGCTCTGTCTACCCTGAAACTTTCTTCTCTCTGCCCTCCCTCTCTCTTTCTATCTCTGTGTGTCACTGCCTCTCTCTCCATCTCTTTCTGCCCTTCTCTCCCTCCCTCTTTGTGCCTCCTTTTTCTTCTTACTCTGACTCTGTACTACTGCCTGACTGTCTCTCTGTAATACACAATATCTCCCTGCCCATTCTCCTCTTGGCCCCCAGCTCCTGGCTCCCTTTCAAACACCAAGGCTCCAGCATGTTTCTGGGGAGGCATGCGCCCCATGCTAAATCACCCAGTGTGTGCTGCACATCCAGGAAATCACTCTACTTAGATGTCCTTAATGATCTGCTGCCAGAGGCCCTGGGTGAGGAGGGCTCTCCTTAGGAGGGAAACTAAATTGGGGCTGGAAGAATACAGCAAAATTCCAGAGCAAAGGCAGCAAGGCTAAACAGCTGTGGTCTCCAGAACTTCCTCTGGAAGGAAAGCCACTGGGGCAAGCGTCAACAGCAGAGGGTTCTTTTGTGTTTTAGAGTGTCCATCATTTTGTTTCCAATATACAAACATCTCACTGCACAGTGGGCGGACAGTGATGTGGCAGCGCCAAGTGTGTGCTGGGAAAGTATGAGCTTCCCCAAATCTCCATCACTCTTCCCCAAGCCAACCAACCTCCTAAAAACACAAAATCTAAGTAAAAACGGAGTACCTGCTATGCAGGTAGGCTCCAGACAACTCTCCCTTTCCCCTAGTCCCCCCTCGCCACACACACACACACACACACAGCTGCTCTACCTTCCAACTGGACATCCACCTCTAAATACCTCCTTTATAGACATTCCAGAGCTTCTCCCATGAACGCGGATAATTGTCTCCAACCTACAAATGAGTAAGCTGAGGAATGAAGAAGTTACTCGGCAATTTTGGAAGATGCTACTTTGGCGGGTCCACAGCTTTAGGGGATTAGAACACTTTGCACTTGGCACACCTGAAGTCACCAAAGAAAGGTGAGTTCAGGTGAAACTTTTTCAAAGCTCAACCGCGCCCTCTCCTAATTTGTCTCCCTGGCGGGTGGAGAATTTTCTAATGTCTTCCATGCAGCTCTTAAACTCGACCTGTCCCCACACTCACTCGCACACAGCACGTGTACGCCCATGCCTGTTCTTGTGTATGAATCTCCGGATAAAAACGCAGGAGGCAGGTAAAGAAGGATAAACTCCAGTAGGAGTCCTGGTGTTCCCGCAACTCCCCCTCCCTTTAGCGGAGTACAGAGGAGCGAAACTCTGAGTTTTGGCTCGCCGCCCAGCCGGAGGAGCTGGGATACTGCCGCCAGGGACCGTGGGGAAGGCCATGGCTCAAGTCCGAGGACCAGCCAACTCCGCGCTGCCCAGCTGAATGGCCTCTCAGTTGCCTGCAAGTTGAAACCTCAGTCGGGCACACAATGAGGCCGCTGTTTTCCGACAGGAGGCATTTGGATGCTTCACACACTCACCCCAAATCGGGCCTGAGAGCAGGGAGCGCATTTCCTTGCCCATGTTCAGATGCTCCCCTAGGAGCAGCAGAGGCAGCCCGGGGCTCGAGGAGGGAGCCGTTCCCCTCCCCCTAGCCTAGACACAGAAAACCCGCGCAGGCCACCTGTTGGACTCTGGACACCCTATATTGTGATCCCCTAAAACCCGCACCGCACCGTGGATCAAGACAATCGGGCATTCCGGATGCTGGATCTGTCAGCAAAAGATAAATTTCACTAGCGCCTCCCACTCGGGCTACCTTTTCTGGTCCCCCACCCATGTCTCTCGGTCTCTCTCTCTCTCTCTCTCACACACACACACACACACACACACACACACACACACACACACACACTCACTTCCTTAATATACCAACAGTCTTTTTTCTTTAATGAAGCGCGCTTAGCCTCCCCTAAGGGCTAGGGCTGCCCACGATCTCTTAGCGCGCCCAGGCGGCTGCGGATCTCTAAGCGCTTATGCTGGGAGCTAGCTTAACGCGCGGGCGGCTGAAAAGCCCCAAATGGCACGTTGGTGAGGAAGTCAGCGTTCTGCTCTAGGGATCCCCTTTTCTCCTCGGGAAGCGGAAGGAGACTCCCTCCTTGACTTAGAGATGGAGGGAATTGGGGACGCCCCCGAGGCAATCGAGTTGGAGGAAACAATGTTGCGTTCCTCTGCCAATGCCAGGATAGGTGCAAGGAGACCCAACTTTCTCCCGTCTGTTTGCCATTCATGCAAGCCACTAGCTGGGAGTAAAGGGCGCCTCCACTAGCGGCCTACTCACCCCGGGTATAAACGCTATCCCGCAGGGCCACCAAGCCGACTGGTGCGCGCGGAGTCCGCGAAACGCCTTGGTGTCTCGCTCCTCTCCTGGGCCACGCGGCGAAGGCTACGCACTCCAAGCCGGGCAGCTAAGGGCAGTCGATCCTATGGGTGGCGAGTTGGCAGAGGGCGCGCCGCCCGGCTGGGGGCGCATCGCTCCCAGGTCTGGCGCAGGCTGCGGCGGGGAGAGGGGCTCACAGGGAAGTTGGCGGCGTTGGGGGCGGACTTCGGACTTCGCGCTCGCTCGGGCTCGGGCGGCCGGGTGCGCCCTCCGGGATAGACAAGGGACTTGCCAGCGGAATAGGGGCCGGCGCGGGCCAAGCGGCTGCGGAAAGCCTCCACCGGCCGCCGCCTAGAAGAAGCGCAGCGGCATCGCGCCGTCTAGAGCCCCCCAGTAGCGGCTGGAGCAGAGAGCGCGCAAGAAAGCGGGGTTGTTCCTCCAGGCTGCGGGTCTCCCTTGCTCACAGCCCAGCTCGATTCATCCCGCCGTGCCCCTCCTCCTGTTCTAGTCCTCTTCCCCGCCGGTCCTTCGCCGGCTCGCGAGGCTCGCCTGGGACCAGAGGCTGAGCGGAAGGCGGCCGCAGCGCCCGCAGCATGGAAGGAGATCTCGCCGGCTCCGACTCCGGCTCCAGCTGGGGCTCCGGCTCAGGCAGCGGCAGCAGCGGCCGCCACCTCCCGCGCGCCCACGTGCCGGAGTCCCGGTGTGCGCGCTCCGGCTGGCGGGGCTGAAGGGAGGGAGCGAGGGCGAGCCGCGGGTGGGGGCGGCGGGGAGAGGCTGCACAGCCGCGCGGCAGAGGGAAAGCCGCCGAGAGGCTCCCAAGTGCGCGGGGCTCCTCGTCTGCAGCTCCAGGAAGACTGGTTTGCAAGGTTCCCCCAGCTCCCCGCTCCCTTTGCAGAGCGGAGGGAGCCCCAGCGAAACGCGGGCGGCGTGGGGGAGCTCCACTCCGCAAGATCAGTCGGCCGCGGCGGCCACAGGCGACTACGTGTCTCCGCCAAAGGGACAGGTTTGTAGTATCCTTGAACCCGCTCTCCACTCCCCAGAGAAGAAAGGGGTTAAGAAACAAGGAGTGTGCGGATTCCCAGCGAGAGCTTGTTCCGGCTTGCCCCGCCTTCCTCTCCGAGAAAGCACTTTTCCCGTTAACCATCAGACTCCAAGGGTTTCTCCTTCCAGGGAGAAGGGAGGTGTCTTGCAAGATGGGCCTGGCAACCTCCAATCAATTGACAAATAATTCGTGAGCACCCACTCTGAGCGACGCCGGGCAGCGTTCCGAGCACAGGGACCTCCATAGTTGGGAGTAATGTTGTATTCTCTGCTCTGCGTGCCCTTAGGCAGGTTCTCCCTGGGCCTCATTGCCCTAGTCATAAAATGAGGTTCTTTTATGATGAGTAAGAAAAACAGAAGACTAGAATTAAAAAAAAAAAGAATTTAAAAGATGGGTAATAACTCAATACTAACAAGAACGATAATTAAAATAAGAAAATTTCGCGGTAGTAGAAATCGAGAACTTTAAAGAGAAAAAGTTAGCAAAACACACGTAACACTGGACACCATGTGCGATTGCTTAGACATCATCGTCTCCAATCTTCTCATCTTATTGGGGAAATTGAGCCTCAGGGAAGACACGTGGCTCGCCCACTGTCACATCCAGTTTGGTCAGCTCCCAGTCTGGTCTCCTTCTGCCAATCCTGGGCTTTTTCTGCCACACGCCAGTACACAGGTTATGCTCAGCATTACTGAGACGAGTCATCAGCAAAAGAGGGGAGAGGGAGAAAAAGAGAGAGAGAGAGAGAGAGAGATTGAAATTCATTCCCTTGGGAGTTTCCAAAAAAGGCTTCATGAAAGAAGTGGGATTTAAGCTAAAACCTAAAGAGTAGGCAGGATTCGAATAGCTGGAAAAGTGAGAGGAGGATGTGAGAGGTCAAAATGAAGGATGAAGAAAGACGCACTGGAACGGCAGCAAACAAGCTTGGCAGGGGCAGAGAACTTGCCTAGGCAATGGGTGGGCAGGGGTCACTGAAGGGTTTTTTAAGCAGTAAAAGAAAATAATGGAAGCTTCATTTTAGCTCAACCAGTATATCCCTGTACAGGATGGTTTAAGAGGGGAAGAGATGGTGGTAGAGGGAGGAAGAAAAGGAACTGCAGGCAGAGAAAACCATTGGAAAGTCAAGGCAGCTATCTGGGTGCAAGTGAAGCCCTGATGAAATGTGGTAGCAGGTAGAAAGTAAAATAAATAAAACTTTCTTGCTTCTGTTTTTGAAAGCCTGCTTTATAGGAAGGACTCTGCTGTTAATTGCAGGGGACATTGTAGGGAAAGGCACCGATGTTTAAGACACAATGGGAAACTGAGGGCCAACCCTCAGATAAAACAGTAGAGCTTTTCACAGTAACTAGTCTGAAAGAGATCTGGTCCCTTGGTTTTAACATTCAGCACCTGGAAGCTGGACAGCAACCGCCCTTGGTGAAGAATGGGGTAAGTTAGGATTTCTATCAATCAACCAAAAGCAAAAACGAGAAAAGGAAGGGAAAAACGTATTTTCTTTCATTCCTTGGAGGCACTTGAAGTCACAAACGAACGACTTCAGGGACTTCCTCAGGTTCTTCCTCTGGAAATAGTCTCTCCATCTAGCACTTTGTCTCCTTGGGTGGATCAGCAGCAACAACAGCGTCTGGGAGTTTGATAGAAACAAAATCTCAGGCCCCAGCACACAGCAATTGAATTAGAAACTTCATCTTAACAAGATTCCTGGCTGATTCATAGGTACATTAAGCTTGAGAGGGGTTTCTTTATCTGTGTCTCTCCTAAGCTAGTGTCTTCAGACTTTTTAGTGTGATGCTGTATTAGTCTGTTCTCACACTGCTGTAAAGAATACTACCTGAAACCGAGTCATTTTAATGGGAAGAGGTTTAACTGACTCACAGTTCTGCAGGCTTAACAGGAAGCATGGCTAGTAGGCCTCAGGAAACTTAGTAGGTGAAGGAGAAGCAGGAATCTTCTTCACAAAGCAGCAGGAGGGAGTGTGTGGGAGCACAAGGAAGTGCCACACTTTAAAACTATCAGCTCTAGTGAGAACTCACTCCCTATCATGAGAACATGAGCATGGG
Organism: Rhinopithecus roxellana; assembly: GCF_007565055.1. Classification (NCBI taxonomy): domain Eukaryota; kingdom Metazoa; phylum Chordata; class Mammalia; order Primates; family Cercopithecidae; genus Rhinopithecus; species Rhinopithecus roxellana. Next base: position 35,721,186 of record NC_044551.1, read on the forward strand.
GGTACCAGCCTCATAATCCAATCACCTCCCACCTGGTCCCTCCTCTGACACATGGGGCTTACAATTTGAAATGAGATTTGGGTAGGGACACAACCAAACTATATCAGATGCATAGTAAAAACACTTCATATTACACTATAATCCTACACACGCACACACATAACTTAAATAAAACTTTCACAAAACAACATGTGTCCTTAATTTGTGATTCACTTAAATATTTTTATTCAATTTAATTTTTAATGCTGGTCATGAGCTACTAATTGATTTCATGTCCTGCAAATGGGCTGCAATTTATGGTTTGAAAAATATTGAGCTGTGATATTAATTTTTTTCCTTGGGTTTTAGTTGCATATATATGTATATCTTATCTCTTCTACTAGCCTGTGCGTTCCCTGAAGGCAAGGTTCAAATATTTTTTATCTTTGAAATATAAGTCAGAAATTAACAGAGGGTTTTATATGTAGTAGCAACTCAATAAATATTCAAGGAGTGAATCAATCAATGAATGCATAAATTGATTAAAGCTAGGGACTGGGAGCAAGCTGAAGAAGGATGGGGTGAGGCTTGGCATGTAGGAGAGGGCTAAGCCAAGAAAATATTTATTCAAACCTCCACTTTACTGAAACATCATCAATGGACTATTAGAAAAAGTCATTTTTAAAACAATCATGTATTCCAATATTCCACTGTCAGCCAGAATTTCTTTTTCCAATAGAGTTCATCTGTACCGCTTCACAAAATTTCAAGCTATGGGGACTTAAGATGAAGGAAAGCAGCTGAGTGGCTAGCACATATTATTAGAGAAAGAAAAGAAATTAAGAAGGGACCAAGACATGTTAGTGCACACCTGATCTTATTCTGGGACCAGAGCTACTGACCAAGGAAAAGGAAGAAGTGGGACTAATTACTTGGATTGAGGAAGATTTTGTCTGACTCTACAGAGATACTTGACAATTAGATCTTTCCAAAATTCAAAATGACTTATTTTGAAGTCACTAATTTTTTTCGCCACAGGAAATAAACCACAGAAAAGTATTTACTGTTTACCATCCAATAGCACTTTAGAGTGGGAAGTGTTATAATTTATTTAATATAAATAAAATCATAACCTAAAGGGCAAATATTAGAGTCACAGTATTTCACATTGTAAAGGGATCTCAAGTGTGCACTAGTCCGACTCCTCATTTTAAAGGAATCTGAGGAAGTTATCACAGATTGTCTTATCACAGGTTCTACAAGAAAGCTGTAGGTCTAGGATTTGATTTCAGGCTTTTTAGACTCAGTCATCATGACTGCCTGTTAATCCTACATAGAGATACTGCAAACTACACAGGAGCCACTGTTTCAGCATAAAGAAGAATGACTGATGCATTGCTTAAAAAGCTGGGAATGAATAACATTAAGTATCTACTATAGAGTAGGCACTACAGCAGGTGTTTTGAATACTTTGTTCCATAAAATCGCCATTAAAAAATCCATAAAGTAGAACATTTTAATCTCCATTTGCAAGTGAGGAAAGAGTCATAGAGGCTAAGTAATTAGGATTTTAAGACTGGAACGTTGCAGAGCAGGTTTTGAACAAAGAGCTGGATTAATCTAAATCCATGCTCACTCTCTTATGCTTTGTTTCCCAGCCATGGAAGATTTTAAGCAAAAACTGGCAGGGAAATGGAAAGAAAGAATTCTGATTGGATTGAAATAGCTGACCTGAGAAGTAACCCCTTTTGCTGAGATTCTGGGATGCTATAAAGGGTTATTTGCATCAAGGTGGAAACACTATTTAGCAATTTGAGTACATCTTGATTTGTAGAATCCACAAACTGACAAAGTGGTGGCCATGATATGTGAAAGCTAATGCTGTTGTTAACAGCTGCATTGGCCACAGCTCAATAGTAAGTTTTGCATTACAAGAATTTCACTCCCTGTATAAATTAGGATTATTTTCTTTGTCAGAGTAACAGATACCAACATATGCTAGTTTAGGATGGAGGGCAGAAAATTAAAGAATCAGTTAAAGAAATACATGGAAAGTAATGAAACAAAGTCTCTGGAAGGAACTGGCATGTCAGGATGAAACCTTTTTCAATTTTATACGGTCTCTTTTTATATATCTCTATCTCCATCTCTATATCTGTATCTATGCTCCTTTTCAACTCATTGTCTTGCTCTGCTTATACTTCTGCAAAAGAACTCTCTGCATCTGTGCTCCCACGGCAGAAAATGTCTATCCCATGCATTTCACAGGTTTTTTTTTTTTAACTTATTGTCTCTGGGCCCCAGGTCTGATCTACTAGGAGAGAGCATCTCATTAGCCCATCTAGAGTCAAATGTCTACTCCTGGATAATCACACAGAACCAGGGGTATGGACTCACAGTACCAACAAAACTGCTAGAAGCTTAGCTTTGTGAATTACATATAAAGTGAGGAAGGTGATTGGGATAAGTACCAGAAAGAGTGTGAAAATCTGGCTACTACACTCCTTACCAAGAGCAATCTAGTGCTTTAGAAATTGTGTTGGGGATCTTATTATACATATATTAGATTGTAGGAGATCACCCTTGAGATATGAGGGTTGGTGATGTTATAGCTGATTTAAAGCCCCAAAGTACAAATGGATCCCCCTTTGAAGATCCCTGCCACTCATAATCCCGACAGCACGAACCACATGGTTCCAGAATTAATGGGAACTAATGAATGTCCCAGACAGCCTGTATCTACCATTTTATCTGAAGATTCACCCTATGCCTGGTTTCCTTGAAAGAACAATGAAATCGGGATTCAGAAAACCTAGATTCAGACCCTAACTCCGCCCTTACCTGTTATGCAATTTGGGGCAAGTTACTTCACCTTATCAAAATGAAAGGCCACTAAGCATGCCCTGCCCTACCTCAGAAAGCTGTTCTGAGAAGCAAATGAGATAATATCTATGAAGCCAGTTCTATGTAAAATCTGAAGCACTGAGCAAATGCAAGAGATTATTAGTAATACAAAAAATAACAGGAAGGCAATGAGTTGTAACACTTAGCTTACCTTTGCAAATATCTATTCCACCATGCTCTTTGGAGTAGAAAAAATCATGCTGCGAGAAATGTAATGAATGTGAAGTGTGTTTATTCTATTGTATGAGGCATGGTAGGGTGAAAAAGATCAGTGCAGCTCCAAAGTGAAGGATTGAAAAGTGTATAGTTTTAAAGAAAAAAAAAAAAAAAGACCCTTCTCTGGTAATAATATCAGTACTAGTAATACAGCAATAACAATAATTATCATATGGTTGCCACGTTCCAGGCATCATGCTAAATACCTTCCATGTAGTAACTCTTTAAATGTATATTACCTCCTCAGTTGGTTTCTGTTATTGTTTCTGTGTTAAAGACTAGGAAACTAAAGCAGAGCAAGTTAATAATTTACCCACAGTCTCAGAGATAAGTGGTGCAGTCTAGATTAAACCCCAGTTTACTTTAATGCACAGTTAAAGTAAACAACCAACACATTATTCTATATTTTATATCCTTAGAGGAAAAGTGTGATAAATGCCAAGTTTTAATGGTAAAAATATTATGTAAAGGAAAGCATCTAACAATCAAAACTATTCAGTTATTAATCCATATATGTGTTTGATGTGTGATATTTTTCCATGGGATATGGATGATCACTAAGCAAAACTGAACCAACTTAATCACTACACACCTATTTAAAGGTGTTAGAATAACCATACCAATTACTGATGAGGATGCTTAGTAGCAAGAACTCTCATCATTGCTGATGAGAATACAAAATGGAAGACAGTTTGGCAGTTTCCTAGAAAGCTAAACAAAGTCTTACCATGCAATCAAGTAAATGAATGTTAGGTATTTACTCAACTTATTTGAAAATGTCTTCACACAGAAACCAGCAGGCAAATCATAAACACCAAGAACTACAAGCAACCAAGATATTCTTCAATTGATAAATGGATAAACAATCCATTTATCAATTGTACATCCATATAATATGTAGAAGTCGATGGTATTCAGTGATCAAAAACTGAACTATAAAGCCACACAAGATAAGGATGAATCTTAAATATATATTTACCAGTGAAAGAAGCTGGTTTGTAAGGGCTATATGCCATATAATTTCTTTTATGCAACATTCTGGAAAAGGCAAGGCTATAGAAATAGTAAACCAATCAGTGGTTGCCAGGGACTTGTGGGAAGAGGAGAATGGAATAATAAAGCACAGGGGAATTTTTTAGGGTGGTAAAACTATTTGACATTATGTATTTGTCAAAAACCACATAACTTTTACAACACAAGAGTGAACCTCAATATATGCAAATTTTAAGAAATCATTTAGAAGGTCAGGGGATCCCAAGAAGCAATGTAGACTTCAACAGGTGAATGTAACTGTGCCGTAAATGTATGAATGTACTATAAATATATGAGAGAAGGCTAGAGAGATCCATGTGGTAATGGATTAGAGTGGCAGAGAACAGTATTAACTCAAGTTTAATATAGATACAGATGGATACATACAGAAATAATTATAGATATGTGAACATGCACAGGATAGTATACAGATATATATTTCCTTTCTCTGTCACCTAGGAAATTCTAAAAGCAATGATACCCCAGTAACTGCACACATGTAGCATCCAGATTTTAATTTCTGATATCATTCTCCAATAAAAGGAACAAAAGCTCCTTGGAGAAATGTCTGATTCTATAAATGGGACAAGAAATGTTCAAAATAATAATAATTCTGGGGCATCTTATAGTGCTAGCAAGTAAGAAAGTGCTCAAAATGTACACACACACACACTCTGTCTCTCTCTCTCTTACTCACATACACACACACACACACACACACACACACACACAGTAAAGGTATGTCAAATGGACAAAGGAGCCAACTGAAAGAGCTCACAATGACCAACACTGGAACAGTTTGAACAAAAAAGGTATTGAATTATAGCCCAAAGCATACAATAAATATTCATGTGTCCAAACTGATAGAAATATATGATTGAATAAATACATAAATGAGGACAAAGAGATAAATATCTCATAGAAAAGAATTCCAAATAATTTCTGTAGATATTCCCCTCTCAAGGAGATGGAACATAAATAACCCTCTATCCCCTATGTGTGGGCTGGGCATAGTGAATTCTCTCCAAAGAGTACAGTATGCAAGAGGAATACAGAGGAACTTAACAGTGGAGAAACCTGAAAAGCTCTGTCTTACCCAAGTGATCAAGGTTAACATCAATAGTGATGTCGAGTTGATAGTATGTACTCTTAAAATAAGTAATATGATGAAAATGACATTTTACCTCTGTGGTCTTCCTCCCAAGCACTCATAACCACAGTTTAATTGTGAGGAAAACATAAAATGAATCCCATTTGAGAGATAGCCTACAAAATATCTAGCCAAAATACCAGTTTGTTCAAAATTGTCAAAATCATGAAAAACAAAGACATTCTGGGAAAATGTCACAGCCAAGAGATACCTAACATGATAATAACTAAATGTAATGTGATATCTTAATGAGATCTTGGAAAAGAAAAACTGTATTTGATTTAAAACCAAGATATTTCATTATAATCAACTTTAGTTAATAATAATATATATATAGGTTCATTAATTTATCAGATGTACCATAATAATATATTATCTCATAATAGAGAAAGTGGATATGAGGTATATGGGACTCTGTACCAGTTTGGTAATTTTTCTGTAAATCGAAAACCATTCTAAAACAAAAAGTTTAGTTTTTAAAATGTAAAATAATAACAACAATAATTAATTATAAAGCCTCAAGAGATATCTACAGGAACTACATAGTGTTCTTTCCTCCAATAATAAGATGTTTAGAGCAAGAAAGTCCAAAACAAAACAAAATGAAAACAAAACTTAACTAAATTAGATTCATCAATGAGAAAAAAAATAACAGTTATTTTTCCAGAGAGGTCAATGTTCCCATTCAAAATCATTAGAAGCCTCATGTTATAGTCAAGAACAATCCTCATCCTCATTTTTCTGCTTGCTAGGCCTGTTCTGTTCATATTTAATGGCTATTTAGACATCTCAAAGATAATATTGATCTGTGCCTTAAAGTGGAATTGATTATTCAGCATGCCACTATTAAAATGTCCCTACATTGCACAGACATTTTCAGCACACAGGAATGCCATTTTGTCAACAGCATGTATTCAGTGACTGTAAGATTCAATCTTTGTCAAGCAGATAAAGTCAAATTTCATGAAGAGAGTTTGATTTAGGTTTTTAAAAAAAAAGCAAAATGCAAGTGTGGATGTAAAAGACCATGTGCCAATTTAATTCTGGAAAGAAAAACAGAGGGAGTCCCTTAAAAGGATGACTGCTTTATATCATTTGGAGATTACTTAGTGGAGAAAAATGTGTACATGGTAACTGCAGCCATTTGAACCAAGTAAAACAATTAGGAGGTGATTCAAATTCCAATTTCCATTCATTTTTCTCACCACTGGCTTGGTGGAGGGCAGAAGAGCAAAATGAAGATTGCCAGCCAGTTCAGAATTACTAAAGGAAAAGACTCTACATTCTATTATTCACACATACTATGGAAAACCAGGCAGAATTGCACTATTCTTCTGGACTTCAAAAGTGTATAATTTTTCCACCAACACTTTCTAGGTACAGTATTTTCTTTAGAAAACATGTTTTATGTGAGTCATTTTTATTGTTGTTGTAGTTTTGAGTAACACGAATATTACTTCCATGCAGGTTATCTCTTCTCTCGGAAAGTATTTCCAGGATAAATATTTGAGATCCAGCAGAGTAATGTAACCAAACTTTTTTTGCTTTAGCATTCCAGAACTTTATGCTATTAAGTTACATATTTGAGATTTTAATGTTGTAAATTTAGCAAACCTAGTTAATGGTTAGAAAATATTGAAGTAAGATGGGCCGGGTGTGGTGGCTCATGCCTTTAATCCCAGCACTTTGGGAGGCTGAGGTGGGTGGATTGCTTGAGTCCAGGAGTTCCAGACCAGCCTGGGCAACATGATGAAACCTCATCTGTACTAAAAATACAAAAAAAATTAGCTGTGCATGGTGGCAGGCATCTGTAATCCCAGCTACTCAGGAGGCTAAGGCAGGAGAATTGCTTGAACCCAGGAGGTGGAGGTTGCAATGAGCTGAGACCGTGCCAGTGCACTCCAGCCTAGACAACACAGTGAGACTCTGTCTCAAAAAAAAAGATAAAAAAGAAAGAAAATATTGAAGTAAGATATCATGGAGTATGGGCCCAACAACTCCATTCCTAGGTATGTACCCCAAACTAGAGTTCAAACAAAAACTTGTATGTAAATGTTCATAGCAGCACTATTTGCAAGTGCAAAAGATGAAAACAACCCAAATATCCATCAATGATAAATGAATATACAAAATGTAGTATATCTATACAATGGAATATTATTCAGACATAAAAAGAAATGATACTTGCTATAACATGGATGAACCTTGAAAACATGGTATTTAGTGAAAGAAGGCAGGTCACATATTACATGAAATATTCAGACTAGGCAATTTCATAGAGATAGAAAGCATAGTTGCCAGGGACTAGGGGGAGTGAGGAATGCGAAGTGGTTGCTTCCTTTTGGGATGATGAAATGTTCTAGAACTAGACAGTGGTGATGGTTGCAGAACATTGTGAATGTACTAAAAGCCACTGAATTGTATACTTTTAAGTGGTTAAAATGGTAAATTTTATATCATGTGAATCTTACTCCTTAAAAATATAAGTATTTGGATATATTATAAGGACATGTTTTGGGAAGTACCTGTAGACTGAACCTCTAACCTTGTGTAATTGTAACAACTTTTTTCTTCATGTGGAAAGTAGGAGGGAATTAGCAAACAGGAGGCATAGATACTACCAAGACAAAAGTGCATGGAGAAAAGGGCTCCCAGGGAATCAACTCCCTATGGGTACTCTGCCTGACTGTTTTTTTCCACTTAAAACATCAGAAGTAGAAACAAACAAACAAACAAAAAACCCAAAAAACCTCCCATCAGGCAGAGGAGCAGATGGAGACTGAGATGGTCTGTCAGGCCAGGAACAGGCTGTGGTGAGTACAACACTAGTCAGGAACTGTGTGTGGCATCTGAGAAGAGCATTGAGAGCATCCATTGTGCTCTGTGAAGTTAATGGCAGATGTGGCCAGACTGTAGATGAGGTTGTTTAGTGGAGCCGTGGGGATGAAACCTGACTGGAAGGGCTGCGGACAGATAGCGGATCAATGAAGAAGCATAGACGTGAGAGTGGATGCAGGGTATGAGCAGGAAATTACGAAGGAAGCCAAGTTAAAACAGCATTTGCCAAACACATTTGGTCTCAGGTTTCTTTGGGGGATGTGGTAGACCTCATTCGTTATCTCTCAAGACACTAGCATTTCATAAGTCACACTTTTAAAAAGTGTGCTGAAAAGAAAAGCAATGTCTAGCTGAAATGAAGCCAGTGATAATTCACATGATAAAAGCAGTTTCCTTTTATGTTTTGTTTTTGTTTTGAGACAGGGTCTTGCTCTGTCACTCAGGCTGGTCTTGAACTCCTGGCCTCAAGTGATCCTCCCACCTTGGCCTCCCAAATCTCTGGGATTACAGGCATGAGCCACCATGCCCAGATAGCAGTTTCCATTTGCTTTGCGTTAACTAAGGGCCAGGTCTGTGCTAACAGTATCACGTGGACTCTCTCATTTAATACTCACAATTATCCCTCAAGGGAGGGGTCATCAGATGATGAAACTGAAGATTGGAGAGGTCAAGGAATCCTCTCAAGGTCTTGCATCTAACTAGTGGCTGAGCTGGTTAGAAGCTGGGAGTCTGCCTGCAATGCCTGCTCTCGTCGTCACAGAGGAATTTCCAAGAACAGCAACACTCACACAGAAGTGTCCAGGGAAACCGAGTGGGCCCTTGGCCTATGATAATCTGACTGTGAGGAAATATGCAAAGGCCCAAAAGCTAAAGAAGACAGCGTGAAAACCAAGGCGTAAGTGTGAAACAAGAGAAAAAGAGATACCAGCAATACACTTTATTGCAATGATCTATTTATACAACTGTAACCCCCAATAAACTAAGAGCTGCTAGCAGGCAGGAACCCTGAATTTTTCACCCCAGTGCTTAATATAGTGTCCGGTACGCAGTAAGCCTGGAATAAATATTTTGAATAAATGGATGAATAGAACTGTGCATCTTATATAGTGACTGATAAGAATAATAATAGTTACTACCACATATTGAGCATTTCATTTGTGCTTAGAAATGTACCTTCCATAAAGATCGTATCTTATTTTTGCTTCCCAACAAATACGTACTATCACCTCATATTACAAAGAGATTGAGGTTTAAAAACTTTTCCAAATTTAATTGTCTAGTAAAAAGTGAACGGTGTTTCAAGCTGTAATCTCTATGATTCTAAGTCCCAGACGATTACACCTCTTCTCTCTACTTTCTGTAATAGATTATCTATCCCTTGGTGAGGAGGGACTGGTGATTATGCACTTTTTGGAAAATGGAAAATGAAAATTGCAACGTTAGATTTAAAAAACAGAATGCAAAATTATACATGTGCTTTGATTACAACCATGCAGAACTTCACATAAATACAAAGGAAACCAGCAGGAGCTTGGAAAATAAAACAATCATATAAGAATGGTGAGGCTATGGGTGGTTTTTAAACATTTTTCTAAATTATTTTAATGCTATTTTAAAACTAAATAAGAATTGAAGAAAATAGAAGTGTAGTAAAATAAATTGTTATGTGTCCACAAACTGATTGCTTTAAGCAGAATCATTGCTTTCGAGCCCTGGGTCATAAATTCCAGATAGTTATATGACACCTCAGGTACCATATTTTCCTAAAGATATGGCAAATCTCTATGAAACAGGAATTTTGAGTCTTTCTAAATTCTCCAGTTCAGATTAAAATACTGAAAATATGATCTACTGTTTTCCTTAGTGGAACATTCAAAAATATCACTTGCTGTAAATGTAACTTCAAACCAGTTTCTTCTTTCATAGAATCTATAAAATGTTCTCTGTTTCCATGTATATTCAGTTTTATTATTCTTGAAAACATCAACTCTGCTATCAAGCTTTAATCTTGGGGCCAGTTATATTTTTTAAAGCCAGGGTCAATGTATGACATTTCCTCCCCAAAACCTCTGGTACTCCCCATCAAATAAAGAATAGTCAAAACTGGATCTAGAACCAGAAATTACATTTGACCCAGCAATCCCATTACTGAGTATATACCCAAACAATTATAAATCATTCTACCACAAAGACACATGCATGTGTATGTTTATTGCAGCACTATTCACAATAGCAAACACTTGGAACCAACCCAAATGCCCATCAATGATAGACTGGATAAAGAAAATGCAGCACATATATTACCATGGAATACTATGCAGCCATAAAAAAGGATGAGTTCATGTCCTTTGCAGGGACATGGATGAGGCTGGAAACCATCATTCTCAGCAAACTAACACAGGAACAGAAAACCAAACACTGCATGTTCTCACTCAAAGGTGGGAGACGAAAAATGACAACACATGGACACGGGGAGGGGAACATCACACACCAGAGCCTGTCAGGGGGTGGGGGACAAGGGGAGGGATATCATTAGGAGAAATATCTAATGTAGATGATGGGTTGATGGGTAGAGCAAACCACTATGGCATGTGTATACCTATGTAACAAACCTGCACATTCTCACATGTATCCCAGAACTTAAAGTATAATTTAAAAAAAGAAAAAGAAAAAAAGAATTGTCAGAACTCTTTGTCCTAATCTCTATCCATCCTACTATTTCCTCCCACTATCCTCTATGGACCATATGCTCTACTCACATTTTGCCATTTACATCCATGATTTCCTGCCTTTTTCATAATGTTGATTTGGTCTCAAATGCCTTGCCTCACATATCAAATCTCTGTTCATTCCTCAAGCCTCAAGAGAACAACCTCTGTTATAACTTTAACGACACCCCAGGCCCCTGTAAATGACTCATTATGTTGTGATCCCAACATATAATATTTGTATGTCTATAGCTTACTACATTCTGTCTTTTATGTTATAATAATATTACATAACATTTATCAAATACATTGGTCATACATTTTCCATGCATGAGTTCATTTTAAAAAACAACATTAGGAGCTAAGTGCTATGAGCCCCATTTTAGAAAAAAGGAAATGGAGGCCAGGATAATAAAGTGCCTCCCCCAAGAGTACAGTATATAAGCAGCAGAGACTAGCTTTGGACTTAGGCATTCCTGAGTCTGAAACCTGTGCTCTTAACGATATTTTAAAAAATGCTGTCCAAATTTCCAGTCGTCTCCCTGGGAAATTAATTGGAGGCAAATCGTTCGGATGGCAGAAACACATGCATTTGATGTACATGTCAAGTGCTTAGCTGCAGTGCCATGCTGAGCCTGAGGCAAAAGGAAAAAATCAGCAGTAATGATCCTGTGTTTACTTAAAATTTGGTATTTTTTCACTGTGGATTGGCTTGCATTTATTTGATTTTTAAAAACATTATGTAAAATATTATTTATCTTGAAAACCAAGATTTTTGGCATTCTCTTAACCTTTGTCCCCCAATGTGAGTACCTTACCTGCCTCTCTCTAATCCTGCCCTGTTTAGCACAATGTCTATTGCATAGAGGGCACTCAAAAAACATTGGCTCATATATTATGTTTAATATACATGGCACTTTTTTATACAAGACCTTAAACTTTTTGAAGGCAGTCACTGTAATTGATCTCTTTTTGTAATCCTGATACCTCCATCCTGCATTTTTTGCAGTCAGAACTTCAAAAAAAAAGTTTTGAGTGAAAAATATTTCCTCCCTCACTTTACACTGTGATAGAGCTGTATTCCACAATGCTCATGAAAAAGAAACTCTATGAAAAGCTTGCAATCTGACTATAGTTTTAATTTTCTATCAGCTTCCAGATCAAATGGTACATGACCAAAAAGCCAAAGTAAGAACTAAAAGTCAACTCAGTTTCTTCTAAATTCTGCCCTAAAATTCTTCATTTGAAGTCTTGAAGAGCTACTTTTAGTTTCTGCTAAGGATGCCTTACATGACTGTAACTAATCCTCCAAAAACAAAAACAGGACTCCTACCGTTAATGAGTCATGATACTTAGTGCAACTGCAAAATATAGGCCAAAGAGTCATTTCAAACTTTTGAAACATAATTATCCTTCTTTCTGCAGTATTTGTGGTGGTACAGCCTCTTGGCCTACTAAAGATACTCTGCAGTGTGAAGTCGTTGTTAGCTAGCCTTGGTTTATATTCTAGCTCCATCACTTACTAGCTGTGTGGTGTTTGCAAGATTTAGAATTTCTCTAAGCCACATCTGAAAAATTGAGATATTAACAATTTATCTGTTAATAAATTGTTATAAATTTTAAGTCAGAAAATGCTATGTCTAGCATACAGTCAATTCTCAAAAATATTAACTTTTATTTTTCACTTAACACATATATATTGAGCACTACTATATGTCAGGCACTGCTAGGCACTGGAAATACAGGCTAGAATGACGCACAAAGGATGGTTGTTAAATCTGGCAATGTGCATTGAGTATATTCTGTACAAGGTGCTCTACTAGAAGTACCTTGTACTTGTAGAAAAACAATGAGGAATAAAATAAAATTTCAGCCTTCAGTAGTATTACATTATATTAGTCTAGAAATGTTATTCATTTAAAATAAAAAAGAAATTATTACTAATTATTACAGTAAATAAAATGATAAATAAATGTGAGTTTGCTAAGGAAGAACCCAAACATATAGTACTACTGCCGATTTCATACAAGAAGGCCTGGAGGGAAAATGTTGCCTCTTTGTTAAATTACATAAAACAAATAGTTTATCCTGGAAAAGATGTAGAAAAGATTGCATTAGACTGAGAGAAGGTAGATTCTGGCCACAATCTACTAGTAACAGAGCTTGGTGAAGTCATTTTGCCTCTTACCTATACAATGGGGTTGTTCAGAGGATTAGGTAAAATAATCTTTGTGAGTTTGTCAGTTTAGGTCCCCTAAGAAGCAGGTGTGTGACAGAATGAGAAGCACATGAGCTTTATTGGGGCAAATGCCTTTGAAGATGTTGTGGTCTGAACTGTTCCAGCCCCTCACCCCCTTCCCCATTTGTATGTCAAAGTCCCAATCCTCAGTACTCATTTAGAATGTGACTGTATTTGAAGAAGTGTCTTAAAGATGTAATTGAGTTAAAAGGAGGTTATATGGGTGGGCCCTAGTCCAATCTGGCTGCTGTCCTTACAATAAGAAGAGATTTGGACATAGACACACACAGAAGGAAGACCAAGTAAACACATAGTGAGAAGATGGCCATCTATAAGCCAAGGAGCAAGGCCTCCAAAGAAACCTACTTGCTAACTTGATCTGGGACTTCCAGCCTCCAAAACAGAAAATACTGTTGTTTAACCCACTCAGTCTGTGGTACTTTGTTATGGCAGCCCGAGCGGACCAAGACAGAAGGGCACAGAAAAGAGGCAGCATGGAGAGTCAAGGAGAACCTTTGGAGTGCCATGCAGATTGACACCTGTAAAAGGGGAAAGATCAGACAGGAAACTTGGACAGAAAGAGCCTCATCCTTCCAGGCAGCAATGAGAAAGTCTCAGCCAGGCTAACGGAGAGCCTGGAATGCAGACTGCCTGTAGAGAAGGCCCCCATGGGGCAGGAACAGCCTGACACCAGTGTTGTGTGTGATCTCAAGGGATGGCACCTGGAAGCCATCAGGTTCTTACAGTCCTTGTAGCAGGTTATTTTCTGAGGGGTGACATCAGCTGCAGGCTACTATGGCAGCCCCATTGCATGTCGTGAAAATGCTGGAGAAAGTAATTATGATGGTTGTGATTATTCCCCTTGACACTGCTGCTGTTGCTACTGCTACTACTACTAGGTCCAAATTTGTTTTTTCACTAAATGGAGAAAAAGATGAAGGAGAAAGCAGTAGAGGAGAAAAAAAATTCACCTTCATGACTAAATGTTCCACAAATAAGACACTTTTATTGAGTGTGCAACAAAAGCTATTACAACCTATTTATATAGGCACAAATTTTATCCCCATTTCACAAATTAGGGAACTGAGACACATAGGATTAAATAACATACCCAAGAACACAAAAGCAACAGTAGAGTCAGCGTTCTTAGCCAGCCCTCTGCAGGGTTAGACACTAGTGGACCCCAGAACCTCACTCTCCACAAAGACGCTGGAACACAGCCCACTGCTTTATAAAAATAAAAGCTGAGGAGTCCTCCCCACCCCAAATCCTTCCATAAGTGGCCTACCACAGATGTCCAATACTTTACCATTAGTGGCTGATAATAATACAGATAATGGCAAAAAAACAAAACCAAAACAAAACAACAACAAAAAACAAACCAGAGAAGGAAAAAGAAGAGCAAGCTATGAAAAGGCTGAACCTCTCAGGTGAGTCAATATCATTTAAGGCATCTTCTCAGGATCTCCACTGAATAGCTTCCATTTGCTTTGTCTACCTTTAGCTACAAAGGAGACTGGGCACTTTGCTGCCAGAATCAAAGTGGAAGAAGAAAGGGAGGATGGATATTTGCAGGCAATGAACAGTCTGCCCTAGGTTCATGTAATTTCCCTAGATGCATGTAATTCCCAGTCTAACATGCTGCTAAATGATGAGAAACCTATGATGGGCTTAAATAATCATTTTCAACTGGTGGGCATACCTCCTCCCCAACTGAGAATTGTGCTACCAGTGAAGGCTTGTTGCTTATGGAAATAAATTATAATCTTTAGGTGTCTTGATGAGGAGGCAAAAGGTATCCGGTCAGATACATTGAGCTGATGTTCAAGTAACCCTGATGTATGAAAATGTAACCTAAAACTTAAATTCCTTGAACCACCTTCAAATCCTTTGAATAGGTAGCCAAGGAGGTTTTGAGAATATGCCTAGGAAAATAATTGAGATTATAACTGTTTTTCTTTATAAGTGAAAATATTTAAGTAATTTCATTTATGGTAACTTTCTATTCCTAGGAGTGGGAAATTGGATGATTTATTCTTTAGCTTGAAAATCAGATAACCCAAGCTACTTATATAAATGTGTATATGTGATATGCATGTGTGTGTGTGTGTGTGTGTGTGTGTGTGTGTGCGCGTGTATGCATTTTGGTACTAAACAGAGTTAAACAGCCAAATCTACAAAATTATGGCAAAGTATTTTTTAAATATATTAATGTTACGCTGAAACAATGCTTTTGTTAGGATCATAGAAGCAATGAATGTCAGAGCTGGGAGGGTGCTTAGAGATCACCTTGATTACTTACTCTGAGTATCAGGCCTGTATTGTTCATAGCTCTCCTTCTCTGATATACTTTCACCTTGTAAGTGCTCGCTTGGAAGCATTTAAACAGCCTACCTATGTTGGGGGCTTTCTCACATTACAAATCTTGCCTTCCAAAGGTAGAAATGAGAATAATTTTCTTTTTTCCAGATTTCTTGGCAACTAGAGCACAGGCATTTGATCCAGGTTTCTTTAATCAGACTCACTCACTTGGGACTTCTATTCAGAAGGGAGCAATGTGTGAGAATAGACATACTGTGGAATTCACTTTCTGGGATGCTTGAGGAAGAAACAGACTGCCCCAGAGGCAGCAGAGACAATGGTCCATGGGAAGCACAGCACACATTATCCATGATACTAGATTTAATGTCTGTGTCAAATAATTGTGACAGCAAAAAGATCTCTGCTGGGAGAGACAGCATAATTTGGGCATTTTTCTCAGGTGGATAGCCCCCGAGCCTGGGACTCTGCTCCGTCCTCTTGTAGAAATGCCATCTTTTAATAAATTCATTACCTACCGAAAGTAGTTTAAAAGAGTTCTGTTATTTACAAATAAATATCACGGAGGATCTACCTTATTTCACAGATGGGAAAGCTGAGACTTGGACAGAATAAGGGAATTATGAATCATAACATCTGGTGATTTAATATGCAACAGAGGGAAATGGGCATGAACTAAGGGATCATAACCGACACGCTAGCCAACAAGTACCAGCAGGAGCAAGGAAATGTATGTGGAAATGAAGCCTACCATTGCTAGTAAGGGAGAGTAGAACATAAAATTGGATAAAGGCAAGTTTATTTTCATAGGTATGCTCTTCTGGCAAAGGTCCAAGGACATAGGAGTAGGAAAGGTCCAAGGAAATGATGAAAACACAGACTAGGATGGCCCCTAGAAGCCTGGAGAAAGCAATGGATCAAACGAAGTGAAGTAGAAACACCAGAACTGTGATGGTAGACGGTGACAGGACAGAGATCAAGAGGCCCATAGAGTAGCCACGCAAGGATGTACAGATGATGTAAGGCTGAAAACCCAGCAGCAGCTATGTTCTGTGGCAGGACATAGAAAGCATGGAGGATATTATGTTTTACAATACAATGGGGGAATACACTGGTGAGCAGGGGACCAGATTCATTGAGAAGCTCAGTGGTGATTGTCCTTTGTAGACCAGGGCTAATAAGAAACACTATTACGCACTAGATTTCCTAGTAGCAGTGGGGATGATAGAATATTGACAATAAATCCAAGGGGCAGTGCTTAACTATTAGAATTGAAGCATAATTATCTTACTGTTTTTATAGTCATAGTGGAGCTCGGTGTCTGACCTGTAGAAAGCTATAGAAAGGGTTCAAAGAATGCAGCATGCTTAGGAACAATATAAATGGGAAGCCAACAAGGGCATTGCTTAAACCAGGGGTCAGCAGTCTATATAGCCTCCAAGCCAAATCTAGCCCACCACCTGTTTTTGTACAATTCACTAGCTAAGAATTGTTCTTATATTTTTTATTTGCTGAAAAATATCCTCAAACATATTTCACGACATGTGAACATTATATGATTCAAAGTTAGTAACCATAAATAAAGTTTTATTGGAACACAGCCATGTTTATTCATTAATGCATTGTCTATAATTGATTTTATGCTACAATAAAATAGCTTAGTAGTTGTGACAGAGACCTTATTTCCCACAAAGTTTAAAATATGTTTTATATGGTCCTTCACAAAGTAAGTTTATATGGCCCTTTACAGAGTAAGTAAGTAGTGTAAGCCAACCCCTGGCTTACACCATGCAATCAAGACTATCAAGGAGACTTAAACCCATTGAGATGTACTCTTCCAATAAAAACTAAAGTATCCCTTGCCTAGTCTCCAGACACAAACCAGTTTTCGGAAAGAAATCCAGAGCCAAGTATTCAGGAAAAAGGACAGGGCAACACTACAGCCAGTGTATATAGTCCTTCAAAAGGACCTATCACCATTAAATCTAGTGAGCTGAGAAAAAAGGAATCCTCAGATATTTAAAACATGGTGGGAGACAGGGTCTGAGTTGGCACTGATACCTGGGGACCTGTTTTTAGAGTGGGGCATATAGGGAGGCCAGCTAATAAATAGAGTGGAGCATATAGAGAGGCCAGGTATAGGGAGGCCAGGTAATAAATGGAATATTGGCCCAGGCCTGGCTCTCAATGGATCCACTTGGTTCATAGACCCAACCAGTGGACATTTTCCTAGTCCCTGGCTGCATAAGAGGTATACTTGGTAGTTGGGAGAACCCTCTCACTGGTTCCTTGGCCTGTGAGGTAGAGGTGCTACAGTGGGAAAAGTAAATGAAAGCTTCTGAAACTGGCTAAGACAGTAAATCAAAAATAATGCTGCATCCCACGGTGGAGGGAGGCATAGCAGAAACTAGTGCCAGCTTTAAAACTGAAGAATGCAGAAATGGTGCCCCCATTCTTTTCTCACTTAATTAACAAATGTAAGTTTGGCCTCTACAGAAACCACATGGATCCTAGAGAAAAACAGTGGATTACAAACTCAAACAAGTATTAACCCACATTGCACATGCTGTGCCGAAAGTAATAACTTTATAGAGCAGATTAAGGCATGTACACATTAATTAGCTTGGGTATATGTTATGAAGTCAATGGTCTAGCAAATGAGTTTTTCCCCATTCCTATCAAGAAAATCAGCAGAGGGTCACGTTCAGGTAGGATGGGTAACAGTATAAATTTAGACTTGCCTAGAACTATGTTAACTTTTCTGTCTACTATTATAATAGGTTCCTGGGCCTGAACAACTTAGAAATTCTGCAGAATATTACAATGGTCCACTATATAGATGACATCATATTAATTGGACCAAATAAGCAAGAAGAGCTAAGTATAATGGAGAAATTGGTAAGGTACATACTAGGCAGAGGGTAGAAGATTAAACCCTACAAAGATTCAGGGTCCTACCACATCAGCAAAAGTTTTAGGGGCCCAGTAGACTGGGATATTCCAGGATATCTTCTCCAAATTAAGGGACAAATTCTTTCATCTTGCATCTTCTACTACTGAGGAGGAAACAGAGGTTCTGGAGGCAGTATATTCTAAAACTGGTATGTCAGGTAGGGTACAGCCAAGAAAGTTTAATATAAAGAAGTATTAACTTGAGCTGATGAATATATTAATTAGCTTGCATGCATCAAAACATCAAGGTGGGGGCTAAGCATGGTGGCTCACACGTATAATCCCAGAACTTTGGGTGGCTGAGGTGGGAAGATTGCTCGAGTCCAAGAGTTCAAGACCAGCCTAAACAACATAGTGAGACCCTGTCTCTACAAAAAAAAAAAAAAAATGTTTAAAAATTAGCCAGGCATGATGCCACATGCCTGTAATCCCAGGTACTTGAGAGCCTGAGACTGCAGGATTGCTTGAGCCCAGGAGGTTGAGGCTGCAGTGAGCCGTGATCACATCACCGCACTCCAGCTTGGGTGACAGAGTGAGACTTTGTCTCAAAAATAAACAAGAAAACCCATTAAGGTGTACACTTGAAATACATATAATTTTTATTTGTCAATTACGCCTCAATAAATCTGAAAACAATTACTAACTAGTAACAGAGGATTGGATACTAAAGGGTAAATTCATCTCTGAGATTTCTGGCTAAGACTGAAAACAGAAAACAGCCTCCTGGGTGTTAAAGAAACTCCTAGAAAGCTGCCAATAAGGGGTGCTGTTGAACCCACTGGGAAGCCAGCTGGAGTCTGTGGGATTGACCAGAAGCTTCCTGTGAGATTCAGCTAAAACTGAGTGAGCTCTGTGAGTGAGCTCCACGAGGTGTTCCCCACAGCTACTCAGCATCCCTGAAGGTAGAAGCAAAGAAGATTCACCAGAACCAGGAATGGAAGCTTCTTTCTCCTGAAGTGACCCTCCAGCGCCCTCTACTGCCAAAGTTTACTATCATGCTAGCTGGCAAAGGAGACAAGCTCACAACATTCAACTCTAGTATCACCAGTAGGACAATGATGATTTGGAGATGAGAGGCAATAACTTGGTATCAGACACAGTCCACCCCTTTGAATATTCAGCTACTCTATGCATTCTCCTATACACATTTGAATGTCCATACAATGAAACACATATACGTTCACCTCACACAATATAGCTATCCTTTATACAATTAAATAAGTTCTCATGCTTTTCCCCTAAATAAGGAGACACGTAGTCTCAAAGCTTTCGTATGCATATCTGACTTTACTACTTAGTCCTCAAATTTAGACAACTGCCAAATATTCTGTTGCCTAAAGACTAAACTGTAAGTTTACCTCAAAACTTGAAGGTATATATAACAGTAATGGGAAAAAGGAGGGAGAAGAAGTGGTTAGCATATTCAAATAAACCCATAAACAAAACAAGCAAAGATAAAATACCAAAATAGTTCCTGTTTCTGCAAAGTGGTCATCAGTCTGGAGCTGTATCTGTGACTTCCTTCTTCTACTACCCATTCGCTATTTCCCTGGCCCAAAACCAGAACTTCAGATGGTCAGTGTTTTTGTTTGTTTGTTTGTTTTGTTTTGTTTTGTTTTGTTTTTTAACCTGGTGGAGTGAACAAATCCTAACTGTGAAGGGTTTGAGTCCTAATAATCCTGCCCTTCTTTGGTTGCTCTTGTTTTTCATTAGCTTTACTACTGGGCAGGGAATCATTAAGAAGTATGCCCCCAGAAAATATACGGACATGGGCTTTTTGGACCCTATTGCCTAGCAGCCCAAATTCTCCTTGGTGATCAGGATCAATCACTTCAGCCAGCAGAGTAAGCCCTTTTCTGCCATTGTTACAATTCTATAAGGAGCCTGAGAAGCCAGGTGGCAGTCTCACTTAACTCAATGGGACTATTGCTGTGTTCTCCTAGAGGAAGCATTCTCCTCTTGGGTACTAGGACCTCTAAACCAGTAGAGTACAAACATGCCAAGATGGGAAGCAAAATACTGCAAGTGAGTTACTGAGTATCATAACAAGAGGAGCCACTTCCACTTCTACCTCTGTATTCAAGAACCCATGTTCTTGAACCCATGGCTATAGGTAAGAGCACCAAACAGTGGAATCCGATCCAAAGCATATACTACATCCTGTAAGACAGAATCCCATCTTTCCAGGGCATTGTCTCCTAACTGGTGCTGTAACTATGCCTTCAGTGAGTCATTTCACTTTCCATTTAGGCCAGCCACTTCTAGGTGATGGAGTATGTGGTGACACTAGTTAATTTCCATGGGCATACCCTCAGGTATTCGCTTCCTTTGCTATAAAATGAGCTTCTTGATAAGAAGAAATGCTATGTAGAACGTCATGATGATGGATAATGCATTCTGTATGTCTATGGATGGTGGTCACGGTAGAAGCATTATGGACACAGAAGGCAAATCCATACCTGGGATATATGTCTATCCTAGTGAGGACAAATAACTGCCTTCTCCATAATAATCAACCTGCCACCTGGTATCTAGCTGATCCCTCCAGAGAATGGTATCCTATCAGGGGCTCAACACTGATATCTACTTTTGCCTATTTAGGCACTTAGCAGTAGTGCTATCCAGGTCAGCCTTGGTAAGAGAACCTCTGTGCTGCTGAGCCCATGTGTAGCTTTCATCCTTGCTGCTGTGATCATGAGCCCATTCAGCAATCACTCGAGTGGCTAGAGAAAGAGGCTAACTGACATCCAAAGAGTATGTAATTTTGTTCACTTTGTTACTCTCTGTGATGGATGTACTTTGTATGACATTCAAATGAGGCACAAATATTTTCAAAGCCTCCATCCATCTGAGAAGTTTGTCCACATACTTCTTCCCCACACTATCTTGTTACTAATCTCCTAATTCTGTTCCTTTCAAAACTTGACCATCCAACCACTGTTCATAGTTGCCTATAGATCAGTGCTGATCTCTATTTTTCATCCATCTCTCACTCCAGACAAAGTATAAAACCAAATATTCCACTTCAAGTTTCACCCAGTGGAGGATTCCTTAAACACCATCTTTCAGGGTCACCCTTAGTGGGACTACAGTATTGTAAGTGTCCACTTTCAGGTGGTACCAGCATATCATGAGACCTACTTGCAACTAGACTTGAGTTTTTTCTTCCTTAGTCACCTGATCATAACAAAATCTATAGAAGACCATGGATATGGATTATTAGAGAGGAAACAATGCAACAGGAATTATTGTTGAAGGATCAAGAGCCATTTGTCATGACTTACTTGTACATTCTGCACCTGCCTGAGCTCTTTCTTATATACCATTCTACCTGATGATGGTTGCACACCTAACTTTATGGCTGAGTCAGACACTCAGTTCATAATGAGAAGGTCAAGCCACATGGTCATCTGATGTCCCTTAATTAGGCATTTGGTCCCTACAAATGCCCAGCAACAAACCAGAAGCTGTTTCTCAAAAAGACAATAGTTATTGACAAAAGATGGCATCGATTTACTCCAAAATACCCAAGGTCTATGTTATGATCTATTGGTTCTTGTCAGAGCCTCTATATTGCATTCCTAGTGACCAAAGGGACTTCAAGTTCATTTAATCTGCAGGATCAAAAGGCCCAAATGATAGAACAGCTTGCAATGCACCCTGGACTTGCTACAGAGCCCTTTTTTGGCTCTGGCCCCCAGTTGAAATGGGCAACCTTACAAGGTGACTTTTTAGGTAGGTTAAAGTAGCCCTCTCGTGTGTGGTATATATTGACTCCCAAGTCCAGAAAGGACTACCGAGAATTGTGCCCTTTTTCATGGTGGGTGGCATAAGGTGTAGCAACTTGTATTTCATCTTTGAGGGGGATATCCTTACATGCTTCAGATGAGTGAACCCCCCGAAACTTCGCTGAGGTGGTAGGTCCCTGAAATTACATGCACTTTATTTACCACTCTCTAGTTCATATATATTTTACCAAGGCATCAAAATGCATGCTACTTCATGCTCATCAGATCTAAATAGTATAATGTTATCAATGTAGTAGACCAGTGTGATGTTTTGTAGAAGGTCAAGATGAAGATTACTGCAGACTATATTATGATGGAGAGCAGAAGAATTGATGTAGACCTAAGATGTAAAGATGTACTGTTGGCTCTGCCAGAAACATACTGCTTCTGGTAGTTCTTGAAAATTAGTATGGAAAAAACATCATTACCCAGGTCAATAGCTGCATACAGACTGCACTGGGTCATGTTGATTTGCTCTAGTAAAACACTGTATCTTGGATAGCAGCTGCAATTGCAGTCAATACCCAGTTAAATTATAATAGTCCACAGTTTTTCTCCAAGATCTTCTCAACTTCTACACAGGCCAAACAGGTGGGTTAAATGGAAATATAATAGGTTTCATATCCCTGAACGTTTCAAATCTTTGATGGTGTCACCATTTTCTGCAGTTTTTCCAGGGCTGTGGGTATTGCTTCTGGTTAACTATCTTGGTGGTGAGGAAAAGTTCCAGGACTTCTACTTTGCCTTTCTACCATAATAGCTCCCAACTGATGTATCAAAGAGACATGTGGATATTCCACCTATTCTACCCAGTATATCTTTTTATATTATACATTCAGGAATTGGAGCAAACAACTATGGAATGAACCTGGGGATAGACCATACCTATTATGATTAAGATTTGCATTAAGATTCCATTTATTATATGGTTTCCATAAGCCCCTCACTTTGTGTCCTCAGGAATTAGCATCAATTCAAAGCCAGTATCTAGTAATCTCTTACAGGCTTATGCATTTCATTTTCCTCCAATGCACAGTCACTGTGGTATGGCCACAGGTCCCTTGCAGAAAGCAAGAGAGAAGATTTATAGCATATACTTGTGACAGTGTTACAGGGTGCTTCCTCTAGGGGACTCAGACTTCCCTTCAGTCAAGGAACCATGGATCTGTGAATTGGCACATGTCTGTAAATGAGGCTGTAACTCACCACTGTGGTGACACAAATTAGATTTTCTGTTTCCAGAGCTAGCAGGTTTTTTTGGTTATATAGGTCAAGCAATATTCTAGTAGATTGTCCATAAATTTTGTTACTAGGGAAAACACAATCAATTAGCCACTGCCAAAGGTCCCTCCAGGCCAAGGCATTCTGATTACCAGTATGTTTCTGCTGCATTTCATGGTAGCAAGGTGTACTCACCTTGCTTTTGAAGTTAAATGCTTCCATTTGGCCTCTTCTTCTCCATAACAACATCATCCCTATTGAAATCAAGGAGTACATTGGATGCCCCACATGTCAGCTGAGAACCACAGGAAGCAACAAAACCACCCCAGAACTAGAAAGAAAAACCCCTCCCAGATCCATCTACTGACAAAGCTTCCCTATCACAAGCTGTCAAAAGAAAAACATTTATAAGATACAGGTCCAGTATCACAAATGGGTGATAAAGAGTAGATTTGGAGCTGTGAGGCAATAAAGTGATCACTGTCACATTCATGAATGTTTCTTTGAACTCTTTATCAAATAACATGGAAAGCTGCCTCCTCTAAGTGGGGCAGAGCTGGAAAGGGCTCTATAGTAGGTTCAGAATATGGTGCAAACGACTCTTATGTATGGGCTATATAGCAGTGTTAGGATTTTAAAGATATTTGGATGGAAAAAAATGGTACTGTATAGAGTTCTGGTAAACCTGAAAGAACAATCACATTATCAATACTAGTGTTGTGAAACGAGCCTATTCCATTTGCAGCAGAAAACTCTATACCATTAGAAAAGCTTCTCTTGACATACTTCTGGACCCTGGGACATCAAGTGACTGTGTGGACAGAATGTCTCATCATGAGCTAAGTTCTTTCAGACTCATCAAGTAATAAGTTTGGGAAGGTCCTGAAACAATCTATCATAGGATGGAAGTAATACACATGGAATCAAGCATGAACAGGGCCAGAGGGCATAAGCAGGCAGCACAAGCTGGTAACTCAGATTCCCATGACTCTGCATGTGTTGACTGGTGCTTCTCCCTCCACTCTCATGTAAGCCACATTGCAGGGAGGTCCCTGTGATCAGCTAGCAGAGGAGAAAACAGGCCAAGCTTGGCTCATGGGCTGAACAGCTTAATATGTGGATATATGCTAATAATGGACTGCAGCTGCACTGTAGCTCCACTCCAGAAATGTCCCAGAAAGACGGTGGTGAGAGGAAATAGCCTCAATGGGTGGAGCTTTAGGTGATGCAGATAGTCATTTCGCCCTGTGTGAGATGAAAGGGACCTGGAAAGAGTAAGACTGGAGGCCGGAAATAAGGAGGTCTAAGCAAGAGGTATGTGAATGAACTATGTGGAACAGGAACAAATAGGATCTTTGATTCACATGATTTTTTTGTTTTGTTTTGTTTCTGTATTTGTTTGTTTGTTTGTTTGTTTGAGACAGGGTCTCGCTTTGTTGCCCAGGCTGGAATGCAGTGGATTGATCTTAGCTCACTGCAACCTCTGCCTTTTGGGCTCAAGCAATCCTCCCACCTTACCTTCCCAAATAGCTGGGACCACAGGCATGTGCCATCATGCCCACCAAATTTTTGTATTTTTTTGTAGAGATGGAGTTTCACCATATTGCCCAGGCTGGTCTCTTACTCCTGGGCTCAAGTGATCCATCCACATAGGCCTCCCAAAGTTCAGGAATTACAGTTATGACCTGCTGTACCTGCTTGATTCATATGTTAATGACCACCAGAGAACATCAACAACAGAAGAGGTATTATTAACCAAATAGACAGGATGAGTTGGTAAACTGATATAATCTAATACACTACCATTGGCCACCCCAATGCTGGCACGATGTGACCACAAATGGAATAGCCATGGTGACCTAGATGAAGGATAGGCATGAGCCCAGTAGTAAGAGTAGCCACTGAGGAAGGCTTATCCAGCTACTGCCAATGATAACTATACAAACTCTCAGTGAAAGAGACCATAGTGAGCCCCCCAGTCCAGCCATCATTCAAAAAAAATCAGCCAACTATTAGGTGGAAAGTTGGTTAAATTGGATTGCTTCTACCTGAAAGGAGCAATAATTTATCTTAATGCAAATTGAAACTGTTGGTATGTATTTGCCTTATCTTCTTATAAGGCCTCAACCACCACCACTCTATGAGGACTCACAGAGTGTTTGGCCTACCAGCAGGGGATCCCATATAACACTGCTTCAGACCAAGAAAATAAAGCATTGGACAAATGACCATTGTCCTATCACATACCATACTCTTAGAAGCTAATGGCCTTATATAGTGATAGAATGGCTCTTTAAAGGTATGCTTGAGGGATCACCTTGGAGATAATACACTATGAAGACGGGAGATACACCCTGGCTTAGCCCATTTATGCTGCTACAATAGAACACGAGACTGGAAAATACATAAACAACAGAAATTTACTTCCCACAGTTCTGGAAGCTGGGAAGTCCAAGATCAAGGTACCAGCACTGGTGTCTGGTGAGGGCTGTTCTCTGCTTCTAAGATGGTGCCTTATTGCTATATCCTCACACAGCAGAGGACAGAGGTGCAAGAGAGTGTTTTCTTCAACCTCCAGCCTATTTACAAGGCTGAGGATCCCATTAATGGGGATGGAGTCCTCATGACATAATCACTTCCCAATAGCCATACCTCTTAATAGTATTGCATTAGGGATTAAGTTTCAATATGAATTTTGGAGGGGACACCATCATCCAAACCATACCATACCTTAAATTAATGATCATCCAGTGGGCTCTTCCTTGAATACATGGATCCAGGAACTAAGAAATGGAGTAGGGGTGGTTCTGCTTACTATCACTATCAGAGACCAATGTGGAGAATTTGTGCTTGCCATTTTCAAAACTCTACACTCTGCAGATCTAGAAGTCCTGGTTCCAAGGGAGCAATACTTCTACCAAAATATATAGCAAGAGTTCTACTAACCTTTAAGTTTTGACTGCTGCACTGTCACTTTAGGCCTCTTATGCCAACAAAGCAATATGCAAGGAAAAATATCATCATTCTAGAAGTTGTAAATATAGCAGGACACATATTTGACATCCAGATGATCCCCTCTAGAATCTCTTGGTATTCCCTTGTCAATTTTGAAGGCAAATGGACACATAAACCTGCTATGGCTTAAAATGGTGACCACAGGCTCAGACTAACCAGAAAAGAGGGTCTGAGTCATCTCACTGGGTAGCCACCTAAAGCAAAAAAGGTACTATCTGAGAATGAAAGGAGGGAGGGAAGAAATGAGTAACTGTATGGCAATATCAGGGGCTTTGGCCCACTCTCCTAATGTAGATCCGGTAAGTTTATCCAGGAAAGAGACTAATGAATTCTGGAAAAAATTGGTGCAAGATTTGATGAACTTATATGAAGCTAGGAGGTCTAAGTAGTACATGTAATTAACTGTAGCATGTAATTAACTGAGTAGTAATTAACTGTAGTGGATGCTATGGTGTACCACCAAGATGCATTATTCGGTATCAAGAGTTCCATTCCATCAGCATCCAAGCATCCGCTGACGATTTTGAGCTGTGTCCCTTCCGAGGGATTTTCCTCAGCCAAAGGGAACTTCCTAGCTCAGGTCTATGACCTGCTCCTTGGGACAGCTTGGTAGATGCAGGATCCTGGGATCAGTTACCCTTTCCTCTGTTTGGAACACCTCTGACAGGTCATCCCAGCTGTGTCACCCCTCTCTTACGTAAGTTACATTTAATAATATAAAATAAGTTAAATATAGAAAGCATAAGTAAGAAAAGTGTATACATTAGTGAAATAAGAAAGAAACTTAGGTATTCATATTAATAATAGACAAACTTTAGGCCAAAAGTATTACT
Organism: Rhinopithecus roxellana; assembly: GCF_007565055.1. Taxonomy (NCBI): domain Eukaryota; kingdom Metazoa; phylum Chordata; class Mammalia; order Primates; family Cercopithecidae; genus Rhinopithecus; species Rhinopithecus roxellana. The sequence goes on from NC_044551.1 coordinate 35,748,380, forward strand.
GAAGATAAACAGGGCCACTACTTTTTGATAAGTGTCTCTTACCGGAAAGACATAACAATTCTAAACTGATGTAAACCTAATTAACAACTTCAAGTGACATCAGGCAAAAATAGGTAGATCAAGCATGAAAAAAATAGGTCGTGGGAGGTGTAAAGAAAACAATTAAAAAGCAATTCTCAATTAATTAGAGAGAATTGGTATGCTGCTAAAATATTATCTGACCACATGTAACTAAATTAGAATTTCAAATATACCAAAAAACGAAAACATATAAAATTTACAGACATTTGAAAATGCAAAATCACATTAAAATAATTAATGGCATATAAGAAATCATAATAGAAAATATTAAAAACTGAATGTCAAAATAATACATATCAAACTTTATGAGATGTGATGAGAACAACATTTACAGAAGAACATATAACTAGGGTTAAATACATATTTTAGAATTTACATATTTTCAAAATAAAAACTAAAAGTAAATGAAATAGGGATGCGGTTTAATTAAGAAACTATGACTAAGTTGGGATGTCCCCAGGAATTCAAGGTTAACTAACATTAGAACTTTAATTAATGTGGTTGATTACATTAACCAATTAAAAGAGAAAGATCATGTGACCCATCTTAATAGATGCAGGAAAAAAAAGATTAGATAAAATTCAACATCCACTCATATTAAACACTCTTACATACAGGAATAGAAGGATCCTCCATAGCCTGATAACAAATATCGAAAAACAAACCAGCAAGAAACCTCACAACAAAGATTTTAGATAATAATAAAGGGTTAAAGTATTCCACTGGATAATTTGTAAAAACCAGAAATTTCTCACAGTTCTAGAAGCGGGAAAGTCCAAATCTGCTGGCAGATTTGGTGTCTGGTGAGAGCCTGGCCTTTGCTTCCAAGATAACGCCTTGAACACTGCATCCTCCTAAGGGGATGACAGTGGCTGTGTCCCTACGAAGCAAAAGAGACAGAAGGGCAAAAGAGGGCATAAGCTAGTTTTCTCCAGCCCTTTTATAAGGCACTAATCCATTCATAAGGGAGGAGCTCTAATGTCTTAATCATTTCCATAAAGACTCCACCTCTTAATACCACCACAATGTAGATTAAGTTTCAACATAAATTTTGGAAGGTGAAGCATTCAAACAACAGCAGTGAAAGGAAAAATCCTGGAAGGTTTACAAAGGTACGAAGATTGAAAAGGAAAACAAAACAGTTGTTCCTTGGAGATAATATTACTGTCTACAGAGAAAACCCCAAATAATCTACAGATAAATTATTTTAATTAGCTAAGGAATAATGAATTTCATCCAAATCCTGTAACAGCAGGTTAACCCTTTTTCAGTTAACTAGCTAAAAAAGACAGCCTAAATACTGAGAATTCCACTTTGATAATTCATGCAAAGATGTTTACACGGTTTTGTTGGTTTGAGAAAGCATCTGTGTCCTTACCCTGAAGGCAAGTTGTGCCAGGGTAGAAAGTGGTAGTTTCAGATCCCTGACACTATAACTCTTATTCAATAAAATCTAATTCCATCTTTCACTGGCCATTTTCTCAGCATAGAGCCATGAGTGGGGCCAAGGTGGGACCAAGGGCACCAAGGCTTTTGTAGGTGGGATGGAACCAGGTATATTTGAACTCAGGAATTTGTTCTTTCCCTCTTTTGTGCCTGTGGAGCTCTTTGCTGCATAGTCTTTGTAGAGTAGAATTCAGGAGGAAATGATTCTTTTGGAATAGCTATGATTTTAGGATTATATAGGAGCCATGGAGGTCATAGGAAAATAAAACTGTTAAAATGATGTCAAGGCTCTGATTTAACCCCACTAAACCCAGAGATTTCCGAGTGCTTAAGAAGCTTTACGTGTAAGGGACTATCCATTTAACTTGGTGTAAATTCTCACGCAGAGACAGGCTACAGATTTTGCAGGTATCTGTGATTTATCATTATCTTTTCCCAGGGGTAAAAACAGGCTAGCAGCAGCATAGGAACACAAACTGAAAGGAGGGAAAATATATAATTGAGCCTTTTTGTTGTTTTACAGGTGAGGAAACTGACCGCAAAGCAGACAACCTAAGTGACTGAAAGAGATGAATTCTGTGGCAAACTGGAGAGCATACGCCTTATCCAAAGGGAGCATTATTTACCATCTATCACTGCAATTAGAAATGTTGACCAAGTGAGGCCACATCTGATTCTTTCATTAGAAACCAGAAATATATACTTTTATGTGAAATCCCTTGATTTTTAAATGCAACCTTAATTTTTAAATTTTTTATGTTTTTAATTTTACAAACACTACACAGGTTATTCCAAAGACATCTGTCACCTCTTTATCAGACTTGGTGTGTAAGCTGTCATTTTATAGCTTCAGGAGTAAAATGATTGGCCCAGTTAGGGACAGGACTAGAAAAATAATCCAGTATCCCAGACTCCAAGCCAGGGTTCTTTTCAGTACGGATTGCCTCTCTAGAACATACCAGATTTAAAATTGATTATTATTTCTTTTAATATACTTTTGTTTTTGGTTTTTTTTTTTGAGACGGAGTCTCGCTCTGTCACCCAGGCTGGAGTGTAGTGGCACAATCTCGGCTCACTACAAGCTCCGCCTCCCGGGTTCACGCCATTCTCCTGCCTCAGCCTCCCGAGTAGCTGGGACTACAGGCGCCCGCCACCAGCCCAGCTAATTTTGTTTGTATTTTAGGAGAGACGGGGTTTCACCGTGTTAGCCAGGATGGTCTCGATCTCCCGACCTCGTGATCCGCCCGTCTCGGCCTCCCAAAGTGCTGGGATTACAGGCCTGAGCCACCGCGCCCGGCCTTAATATACTTTTAAAGTAAGACATGTATTTCTGAAGCATATACATTAAAATGGAAAATCTATAGCTGGGCAGGAAAGGGAAAAGCGTTGAGGAAAAGAAAGGGAACGATACTGCCTTGAATTACTATATTAACACAGAAGCATCTGATTTAATTTTCCATGTATTTAGAAATACAGAGCTTGTATTTCCAGAGAATGTTTTATATTTACAGCTTGTCTGTCTTGTTATACAGCTGCAATATAATTGTTTTCCTGCTGAGAATTATGGCAGTGAAGTTACTCTGGGTCCTATTACAGCTAATTATAGGCTTGCTCTGGAATTTAAGAGCTCCCCTGCAAAGCTCCCTCCTCTCCAGCTATACACAATGGACCTGGAGAGCATTCTGATTCCACTCATGATTGTTGTTCTCAGGTTCCTGCTAGAAATGTGACGCTTGGGTGTTTAGGGTTATAAATGACCAGAAATGAGCCCAAGCTGATTGGAAAAATTCTGACTTCCAATTATGTGAAAATGGAACCCTATTGTATAAATATACATATATTATACATATATGTATATATAATTTTATATATGTATATGTGTGGTTTTTAAGTGAGTTTGTGTGTGTGTGTGCATGTGTATTCTTTTTTAAAATTAGGTCCAGAACTGATATACAGATTCTCCCTGGTCTGAGCTCTGGAAAAATATGTGAGCTGGGAACACAGCCTCTGTAGGCTCATCACAGTCTGAGCATCTAGATAGATGTATGTAAGTTCAGCACAATAAATATAAAAATATCTAAGTGATAAGCTTCCTTTGGGCTCAGAATCAAAAGATTAGGGCTGTTTCCAATAATGTCACTTACTAACCCTGGGATATTAAATCATCCCACTTATTTAAGCTTCATTTTTCTCATCTGTAAAATGGAGACACTAATGTCTGCCCGTATGTTCATTCCAAAGTTGTGGTGAGGATCAAATTAGATAGATCTAATTAGATCAAGGAAGCTTGCCTCTTTTGGCTACCACTCTCATAGGAACTAGGAGGGTACACGGCAGTTTGAAGAGTAAGGGTGAGAAATTAGACATTTACCAGCCTTGGGCAGCCCTTATCTGTAAGATAAGCATGACAACTGTTTCTATTTGCTGGAGTTGTTGTAGGGGTTAAATGAGATGTTACACGGAAAGTGCTTGGCTCAGTGTCTTCCTCACAAAAAGACCTCATGTTTTTCTCTTCTGCATTCATATTTTATTGAATTACTGAGTCTTTTTTTTAAAAAATGTATTACCAAGGAATTATTTGCATATACAGTAAGATAAGCACTTTTATTTTTGTGATTGTGATCATTGATTTTTACCAAAAACTGAAAGATTTTTGTTCAAAGAAGTCAAACAGTGCACAAAAAGTTTCATGGGTTTTAGAAACAAAGGGAAGAAGCTAAATTCAGAACTTTTGATCTTGAAAGTGTCTGTTTTACTGTCTTTCCCAGGGCACATCAGAAGGAATGAAGGGGATAAGGAAGTTGGGAAATTTTACTTCGAAAAATTCCTTACGGCAGAGGGGGATATTTCTGTCCTCATTTTTCTAATCTATTAAATTTAAAATTTATTTTTAATTTTTATCAAGGTAGTATTCTGTTATTTAGAAAATAAAGAAAAATTCATGGGTAATACATGGAAAAAAGTCGTCCCCTGCTCCACCCTGGCCCTCCCCCAGTTCTGACTCTCTGCAGGTAGCCACTTTCAAATCATCGAAGTTTATTCTGTTATTTACCTTCCATATTTCTAAATAACATGCTTATACTGCCATTCCTTGGTTTATTTCCCATTTCTTATATTATTTATTGATTTCCACCAAGGGAAGATGATGATTTAGCTGTTTTATCCCCTCTTTCTTCCCATACTAATTTCCCCTCCCCTCATCCTTCCAATAATATATAATACTTCTTAAACTAATAAATAATAGTGTTCACATCATTATTACTCTGGTCACTTCTTAACAGATGCACCACACCGTGTTTAATGGTTATAATTCCTTTCTAATACAAAATGTGTGTTTTTTTTTGTTGTTTTTTTGTTTTTGTTTTTGTTTTGAGATGGAGTCTTGCTCTGTGGTCTAGGCTGGAGGGCACTGGCATGATCTTGGCTCACTGCAACCTCAAATATTTGTATTTTTTGTAGAGATAGGATTTCATCACATTGGCCAGGCTGGTCTCAAACTCCTGATCTTAAGTGATCTGCCCACCTCGGCCTCCCAAAGTGCTGGGATTACAGGCCTGAGCCACTGTGCCCAACCAAATAACTGCCTTTGATGTGTTTGCTGAGCTTCCAATGTTTGTATTTCCAACACTGCCCCAAATTTTGGATCCTTAATAGGGTCCAACACACCAGGAAATTTATTGAGTTCATTTTTTTCCTCCTGGAGGCATTCCTCCTGAAAGTCTCCACCCACAGCTAGCCACATAAGTATGACCCTGAAACTTTACTTCTGGGAATTCCTCACTCCTATGTTGGACCCCCCTGCTTCACTTCCTGTCTTTTTAAAAACTTACTCTCTCATTTGAGGGCACACACTCCAATAGCTTCTTGACAAAGGAGGCTTTGTAGATAAATTTTTGAGAACTTGCTTTATTAAAAGTATTGTTGGTTACACCTTCTCTTTTAGTCTCATTGGATATACGATTCTAGGTTGTCAACCATTTTTGCACAGAATTATAAAAGTATTATCCTATTACCTAGCTTCCAGTTGTGTCAGTGAGCAGTCATGTTCTCAAATGATTCTCAGCTTCTCTCTGAAAGTTGTGAGAATCTTCTCTTTATCCCAGGTGATCTGCATCCTTTATGTGTGCACTCAGGGACCCTCTAATCTGAAATGTGATGTATGTTTCATTTCTGGGAAATCATCCTATATTTCCTTTCTAATGTACTCCCATCAGTTTATTTGCTCTCCCAATCTGAGTTAATTGATGTCAAATGCTAGTCTTCTTACATAAGTTTTCCAATTTATAAATCTTTTCTCATATTTTTAAATTTTTTTTTTTTTTTTTTTTTTTTTTTTTTTGAGACAGAGTCTTGTTCTGTGACCAGGCTGGAGTGTAGTGATATGATTTCAGCTCACTGCAACCTCCACCTCCTGGGTTCAAGCAATTCTCCTGCCTCAGTCTCCTGAGTAGCTGAGACTATAAGCATGCACCACCACGCCCAGTGAATTTTTATATTTTTAGTGGAGATGGGGTTTCACCGTGTTGGCCAGGATGGTCTGGATCTCTTGACCTCATGATCTGCCCACCTCGGCCTCCCAAAGTGTAAATATTTTTTATTCTGTTTTATAGGAAATCTCATAGCTTTATCTTCAAACTCTCCAACTAAAATAATTTCCATTATATGTTTAATTTCCAAAAGCTTTCTTCTTCTTTCATGTTTTAAAAATTCTTTCATTTTTGTTTCATGGATGTAATTCCTTCTCTTATCTAAGAATTTAGTTACGATTGCTTTCATTTAAGTTCTGTTTTGATCTCTGACATGTGTCTGTTTTCTCTTACATTCTTTATGGTTTCTCTTACATTCTTACGATTTTATGTCTGGTTAACTTTGGTTGTTCAGTCATTCTTAAGAGATAGACATTAAAATGCCAATAAGAAACTTAGTGCAACACTAGGGTGTTATAGATTGAACAAGCAAGGACCTCAAATTTCCCTGGGAGAACTCTTGACATCAGCACCACTTTATAGTATTCATGAACAAGTTCTCCTCTAGTGTCCTGCCTGGATTATATAAGCCTGGTGAGAGCATTCTGAGAACCTAATGGTCAGAGAGTGGCAGAAAGTCTCAAGACCTCAACAGTGCAGCCATCCTGTTTTGCCTTAGCTGTGCCTGACCTCCTAGGAGTAGAAAGCTCTCTGCTTTAATTTATCCAGAAGTTAAACCTCTTTCTTTACCAGTTGGGATGAGTGAAGGATATTAAGAACTATTATTGTTATTCTTCTTTCAGACTTTCCATCAATCCCTGATTTTAGTTTCATTCTGAATCATCAGCTTGAGAGAGAGACATGGTACTTCAAATTCCATAGATTTTCCAGAGTTCTTCAGCTTGAATCACATGCTTCCCACCTGAAACTTCAAGGCAGAGAGGTTATAGTTTTCTTCACTGTAAATTAGGTACCACTCATTTATCTACCTCTGTCTTCCAAACTGTGATTGATATTGGTCTAAATCTCTTCTACCATCTGGTTGTTCACAGGGATTTAAATCTTGTTAATATAGTGTATCAGTTCAGGTCCTCTGAGAAGCAGAAAACAAGATGAAGGTACGCTGGAGCGTGGTCATTGAGGACAAGTCGACGAGACACTCCCGGGTACGTCTACAGTCAGCCTTGCAGTAAGCTTGTGTGCTCAGAAGAACCTACAGTAACAATGGGGCAAACTAAAAGTAAGTATGCCTCTTATTGCAGCTTTATTAAAATTCTCTTAAAAAGAGGGGGAGTTAAAGTCTCTACAAAAAATCTAATTACGCTATTTCAAACAATAGAACAGTTTTGTCCATGGTTTCCGGAACAGGGAACTTTAGATCTAAAAGACTGGGAAAAAATTGGAAAAGAGTTAAAACAAGCAAGTAGGGAAGGTAAAATCATCCCACTTACAGTATGAAATGATTGGGTCATTATTAAAGTAGCTTTAGAACAGGAGAAGATAGCGTTCCAGTTTCTGATGTCCTGAAAAGCTGTGCAGTAGACTGAAAAAGAGGCAGGGATAGAATCCCAGAAAGGAAAGGAAAGTTCACACTGTAAATGTGTAGCAGGGCTGGTAATGGCTCGGTCAATGCAAAATGTTGACGATAATCAATTACAGGAGGTGATATATCCTGAAACGTTAAAATTAGAAGAAAAAGGTCCAGAATTCGCAGAGCCATCAGAGTCTAAACCACGATGGCCAACTCCTCTTACAGCAGCTCAGATGCCTGTAACTTTACAACCTCAAATGCAGGTTAAACAAGTGCAAACTCCAAAAGAAGATCAAATAGAAAAAGATAGAGTCTCTGTCATGGCAATGCCAATCCAAATACAGTATCCACAATATTAGCCAGTAGAAAGTAAGACCCAGCCGCCAGTAGCCTATCAATACTGGCCGCCAACCGAACTTCAGTATTGGCAGCCCCCAGAATATCCATCTGGACAGCCAGGAACATTTCCAGGGCCACAGGGCAGGGCGCCATATCCTCAGCCACCCACCTTGAGACTTAATCCTACTACACCGCCTAGTACACAGGGTAGTGCATTACATAAAATTATTGATGAGGCAAGAAAACAAGGAGATATTGAGGCGTGGTAATTCCCAGTAATATTAGAATCAAGACCACTTGGAGAAGGGGCCCAAGAGGGAGAGCCTCCCGTAGCTGAAGCCAGATATAAGTCTTTTTCTATAAAAATGCAAAAGAAATGAAAGAGGGAGTAAAACAGTATTGTCCCAACTCTCCCTACATGAGAACATTATTATATTCCATTGCTCATGGACATAGACTCATTCCTTATGATTGGGAGATTCTGGCAAAATCATCACTCTCACCCTCTCAATGTTTACAATTTAAGACTTGGTAGATTGATGGGGCACAAGTACAGGTCCAAAGAAATAGGACTGCCAATCCTCCTATTAACATAGATGTAGATCAACTATTAGAAATAGGTCAAAATTGGGGCACTGTTAACCAACAAGTAATAATGCCAAATGAGGCCATTGAGCAAATTAGGGCTATCTGCCTTAGGGCCTGGGAGAAAATCCAAGACCCAGGAACCGCCTGCCCCTCCTTTAATACAATAAGACAAGGTTCTAAAGAGCCCTACCCTGATTTTGTAGCAGGACTTCAAGATGCTGCTCAAAAGTCAATTGCCGATGAGAATGCCCATAAGGTCATAGTGGAGTTGATGGCATATGAAAACGCCAATCCTGATTGCCAGTCAGCCATTAAGCCATTAAAAGGAAGGGTCCCGGCAGGATCAGATGTAATCTCAGAGTATGTTAAAGCCTGCGATGGAATTGGAGGAGCTATGTATAAAGCTATGCTTATGGCTCAAGCAATCACAGGAGTTGCTTTAGGAGGACAAGTTAGAACATTTGGGGAAAATGTTATAATTGTGGTCAAATTGGTCATCTAAAAAAGAATTGCCTAGTCTCAAATAAACAAAATGTAACTACTCAAGCTACTACAACAACAGATAAAGAGCCACCTGGCCTATGTCCAAGATGTAAAAAAGGAAAACATTGGGGTAATAAATGTCATTCTAAATTTGATAAAAATGGGCAACCGCTGTCAGGAAATGAGAGGAGGGCTAGCCTCAGGCCCCGCAACAAACTGGGGCGTTCCAAATTCAGCTTTTTGTTCCTCAGGGTTTTCAGGAACAACAACCCTCACTGTCACAAGTGTCTCAGGGAATAAGCCAGTTATCACAATAGGGCAATTATCCCCTGCCACAAGTGGCAGTGCAGTAGTAGATTTACGCACTATACAAGCAGTCTCTCTGCTTCCAGGGGAGCCTCCACAAAAAATCCCCACAGGGGTATACAGCCCATTGCCTGAGGGGACTGTAGGAGTAATCTTAGGAAGATCAAATTTAAATCTAAAGGGAGTTCAAATTCATACTGGTGTGGTTGATTCAGACTATAAAGGTGAAATTCAATTGGTTATTAGTTTCTCAATTCCTTGGAGTGCCAGTCCAGGAGACAGGATTGCTCAATTATTACGCCTACCTTATATTAAAGTTGGAAACAGTGAGATAAAAAGAACAGGAGGGTTCGGAAGCACTGATCTGGCAGGAAAGGCTGCATATTGGGTAAGTCAGGTCTCTGAGAGTAGACCTGTGTGTAAGGCCATTATTCAAGGAAAACAGTTTGAAGGGTTGGTAGATACTGGAGCAGATGTCTCTGTCATTGCTTTAAATCAGTGGCCAAAAAATTGGCCTAAACAAAAGGCTGTTACAAGACTTGCTGGCGTAGGCACAGCTTCAGAAGTGTATCAAAGTACAATGATTTTACATTGTTTAGGGCCAGATAATCAAGAAAGTACTGTTCAGCCAATGATTACTTCAATTCCTGTTAATCTATGGGGTCGAGATTTGTTACAACAATGGGGTGCAGGAAATCATTATGACCGCTCCATTATACAGCCCCACGTTGGGCGCCAGATGAAGGGGTGGCCTGCCCCTCCACACCTGTGGGCGTTTCTCGTTAGGTGCAATGAGAGACTTGAGAAAAGAAATGAGACACAGAGACAAAGTATAGAGAAAGAAAAAGTGGGCCCAAGGGACTGGCGCTCAGCATACAGGGGACCCACGCCAGCACCAGTCTATGAGTTCCCTTAGTATTTATTGATAATTATCTTTACCATCTTAAAGAAAAGGAAGTGGCAGGATAATAGGATCATTATACGGAGAAAGTCAGCAGTAAGACATATGAATAAGGTTCTCTGTGACCTGAATAAGTTTAAGGAAAAGTGCTGTGCCTTGATATGCATATGTAAACATCTCCATAAACCTTTTTAGTGTATAAAGAGCAGCATTTCTCCAGAACCAGCAAGCTGCCTTCAGGTACTTGTTTAACAAAGCACACCCTGCACAGCCCAAAATCCTTTAAACCTTGAGTCAAGGACAAGGTTGGGGGTAGGGTCACAGATTAACAGCATCTCAAATACAGAACAAAATGGAGTCTCTTATGTCTACTTCTTTCTATATAGACATAGTAACAGGCTGATTTCTCTTTCTTTTCCCCACAGACTTCAAGTAAAAAACTTTAAAAGAGACAAAAAGAACATTATATATTTATAAGTGATAAATTCAGCAAGAGGATATAACAACTATAAGTATATATGCACCCAACAATGAAGCACCCAGATATAGAAAGCAAATATGATTACATCTAAAGGAAGAGTTAGACTCCAATAATAGTTGAGGAGTCCAACATACAATTCTCAGCATTAGAGAGATCATCTATAGAGAAAATCAACAAAAGCATTTAGTATAACTGCTCCATGAACCAAATAGATATGAGTCATTTACAGTTAATTTCATACAACAGCTACAGAATATACATTTTTCTCACTGGCACATGAAACATTCACCAAGATTCACCATATGTGAAGGCAGAAAATAAGTCTTAAATAATTTTTAAAAATCTAAATCATATCAAATACATTTTCTGACCACCATGGAATAAAACTAGAAATCAGGAACACGAAAAACATTTATAACTGCACAAATACATGAAAATTAAACAACATACTCCTGAACGACCAATGAATAAAGACAAAATTTTCAATTTCATTGAAACAAATAATGAAAACACAACATACCAAAACCTATGGGATACAGCAAAATCAGTATCAAGAGCCAGCTTTATGGCAATAAAGCCTTACAATAAAAAGTGAAAGAATTTCAAGTAAACAACCTATGGATTCACTTCAAGAAACAAGAAAAACAAAAACAAAACAAACCCAAAATTAGTAGAAGAAAAGAAATAAAAATTAAGGTAGAAATAAAATTGAAATAAAATATTTTTAGAAAGGAAATGAAAAGTGTGTTTAGATAAACAAAAATCAACTCATCAGTTTTACTAAGGAAAAAGAGAGAATACCCAAATAAAATCAGAAACAAAAAAGGAAACATCATAACAGATACCTCAGAAATACAAGTAATCATTATAGATTATTAAAAGCAACTACATGCCAATAAATTGGAAAACCTAGAAGAAATGAATAAATTCCTGGATACAATCTACCACAATCAACCAAGAAGAAATAGAAACACTGAACAGATCAATATGAATTACTGAGATTGAATAAGAAATAGTCTCCCACAAAAGAAAAACCCAGGACCAGATGGCTTCACTGTCAAATTCTACAAAACTTACAAAGAAGAACTAACACCAATTCTCCTCAAACTAATTTTAAAAAATGAAAACAAGGGTCTTCCTCCTAACTCATTCTAGGAGGTCAGCATTATCTTGATACCAAAATCAGGCAAAGACACAACAAAGAAAGAAAACTATGTTTATCAATATCCCTGATGAACATAAACACAAAAATCCTCAAAAAACACTAGCAAATTAAATCCAATTTTACATGAAAAAGATAATATACCATTGAGATGGAATATTTCCCTTGACCCCCTTAGTAGGCAGAAACTGGAGTGCCTTGTTTCACTAAGCCTGCAGTCTGTGGACAGCTAAGTGTTAACAGCTCAGTGAAGGGTCAGGGTGACAGCCTCCTGCACCTGCCCCTTTTTATACCTGAGTTCTTGTTCGGTGTCTAGGAAAAATCAGGTCACATGAACCATTTAAGGGTTGGTGCATGCGGAGGATTTTATTGGATGATAACAGTGGCTCTCAGTGGGATGGGGAATTGCAAAGGGAATAGTGCAGGAAGAGGGTAATCTCTCCCTGAAGCTGAACAGTCTGAAGTTAGCCATGTCTATCCATAGTCTCTGATGACCAGCTGTAGGTATCCCTGATGTTCAGAAGCTTGTATCCCTGAGACTCAGCAGCTTGCATCCCCAACTACCTGCATCAGCTGCTTGTGTTCCTCTTTCAGCTGACGTCTTTTTATGTATGTATTTCATACAACAGCTACAGAATATACATTTTTGTATATTCTGACACACTGGATAGGGGTGTGTCAGGCCAAAAAGGCAATCATTTTGGTGGAAAAACAAAGTCAACTGTTTTCACTTAGGGCCAAGTTTCCAGGCTTGAGGGTGGAGTTTAATTGGAAGTGCAGCCCTTCAGGGTCAGCTGTTTTTACTTAGGGCTGAGGTTCCAGGCTTGAGGGTGGAGTTTAATTGGAAGTCCAGCCCTTCAGGGTCAGCTGTTTTTACTTAGGGCTGTGGTTCCGGGCTTGAGAGTCAGGTTTATCTGGGAGCCCAGCCATTCTGCATCATTTTCACCCTCTGAAGAGGCACATCTAACTGCCTTTAGAATATGAATGATGACCAGTCTTAGCTACTTCCTGCTGAAAGGGGGCATTGTTTGGGGAAAACTGCAGTCAGATTCCTCCCGGAGGTCTACCTAAGGATCACTGGCAAAAGGGAGCCATTGTCTAAGGCTCCGGCTTCCTGCCCATTTGGAGCCTTGATGACCTCTAGGTGAGAGAAAAAACAAGCTTTACAAGGTTAAGTGTGCATGTATCAAACATGTGTATTATAGAAGGAAAGAATCTAGTACCAAGGGTTACAGATATAAGGTGTAAAATATGCTAACAACATTTTATCCCAAGCTGTTTCACCCTGGTAAAAGAAATTAAACCTTGTATGGAAGTAGTTCAAATTTATGAGAAAGATAACTGTTCTTGCCACATCTGAAGCAATTAACAGGTGAACCTTAGAGATTCTGGGGTTTGTAGGCTTGCATTGTGACCATTAAAGCTTCTGCCTCTTTCTTACGTCTGAAAGATCGAGGTGGCCACTTTCAGGAGGTTCCTTTCTAGGGAATTCTGGGGTTTGTGGGCTTGCATGGTGGCCATTAAAGCATCTTCCTCTTTCTCATGTCTAAAAAACTGAGGTGGCCACTTTCAGGAGGTCCTCTAAAGTACTATCTGATCCCAGGGTCCATTTCTAAGCATAAACTGGAGATGATAAAGTTTCTTGGTTGCCCATTCTGAAAGAAAGGAAATTCAGTGTCCTTCATTCCCTTCCTTCTTTCAGTGAAAACTTGGGGTGTGAGGGAGAAAGAAAATGGGCATTCCCCCTTTTCTGTCCTTATCCCAGAGTCCTGGCAATGTTGGCATGTGCCACCCAAGGGTGCCAATGTGGCATGCACTCATTAAGCAGGAAAGGCCTAGAGAATAGGAATTATCCACACTCACCAGTGCCTTTACGTCCCCTACTCTCGACAACTTCTGAGTTTCCTGGACCTCACTTATGCCATAAAGTATGGCCACCTTCCATGAAGCAGGAGTTTAATTAGCAGGAATTGGTCCTGCCCATTTACACTGTGCTTGTTTTGTGGCTTTGGATCCCTCAGATCTGGTTTTCCTTTCTAGGGCCTCAACCTGAAGCTTGGAATCAAGTTTGAGACATAAAAGTTATTTCATGGGGTACATAGATTCATTTAGATTAAGTCCCATGTGGGCTTTGCCAAACTTGCAATTAACAGTCAACAGGGGTTCCTCCTCTGTTGTTTACCTATCATAAGCAGAGTGTTGAGCTAGAAAGAGAACTCTCTTTCCCTGTCATAAGCAAAGTGCTGAGGTAGATACAGAACTCTCTCACTTAGAAAAGAAGAAAAACAACTTAAAGTGCATAAGTTGGGGAGCCTGAGGGAAGAGACTGTTGCTCTGTGAAAATGTGTTCCTTTAATCATTGTATCCTCCCCTAGTTCAGTCCAGCTAGACCACCATAAAGGGACACAGAGCCAACATTCCTTTTACCCAAAGGAAAGAGCGTGGTGACAGGGTCTTGGAAAAGAGACCAAACAACAGTTCCATATTTTAACTCACCACTTTTCTTATCCTGGATGAGCCCCCAAATGAGACAGGATGTTTCCCTTGACCCCCAACCCCCTTTGTGGTCAGGAACTCAGCCTGCAGTCCATGGATGGCTAACAGCCCAGTGATGGGTCAGGGTGACGGCCTCCTGCACCTGCCCTTTTTGACAACCAAGTTCTTATTCAGTGTCCAAGAAGAATCAGGTCACATGAACTATTTGAAGGGTGGTGTATTTTATTGGGTGATAAAAGTGGCTCAGTTGGATGGGGAATTGGAAAGGGGATGGTATGGGAGAAAGGCGATCTTTCCCTCAAGCTGCACCATCTGAAGTTAGCCGTATCTGTCCATAGTCTACAATGCTCAGCCACATGTATTGCCAATGTTCAGCAGCTTGCATCCTTGACCACTTGCATCAGCCACTTGTGTTGTTCTTTCAGCTGAAGTCTTTTTATGGGCACTGGATAGGGATGTGGCAGACCAAAAAAGGCAATTATTTGGGTGGAAAAACAAAGTCAGCTGTTTTCACTTAGAGCTAAGGGTCCAGGCTTAAGGATGGGTTTATCTGGGAGCCCTGCTGTTCTGTATCACTAGGATCAAGTGGGATTTATCCTGGAAATTTAAGAATGTTTCAACATTTGCATTCTGTTGATGCATCACATCAACAGAAAGAAGGATAAAAAACATCTAAATGAACACAGAGAAGCATTCGGTAAAATTCAATATTCCTTCATAATAAAAACTCTCAACAAAAGGAACATACCTCAACATAATAAAGGCCATATATGGCAAGCCCACAACTAACATCATACTTAATGACAGAAAGCTGAAAGCCTTCACTCTAAGAACAGGAACAAGACAGGGATATTTACTTTCAACACTCCTATTCAACACAGTACTGAAAGTTCCAACTGGACCAATCAGGTAAGAGTTTGGATTTTCTAATCCAAATTAGAAAAGAGGAAGTAAAACTCTCCCTCTTTGAAGATGATGTGATCTTATATTTTAAAAAATCTAAAGACTCCACCAAAAACTCTTATATCTGTTAAATAAATTTAGTAAAGTCACAGGATACAAAACATACAAATGTCAGTAGCATTTCTATATATCAACAATGAACTAGGTGATGCAGAAATCAAGAAGTTAATCCCATTTACAATAGCTACAAAAAATAAAATACATGGGAATAAATTTAACCATGGAGGTGAAAAACCTGTACAAGGAAAACTACAAAACACTGATGAAACAAATTGAAAATGACCATACTATACAAAGCAATCTAAACATTTACTTCAATCCCTATCAAAATACCAAAGTCATTTCTCACAGAAATATGAAAAACAACCCTAGAATTCCTTTTAAATTAAAAAAGAGCCCAAATAACCAAAGTAATCCTGAGCAAAAAGAACAATATTGAAGACATAAAAAACTACCAGATTTCAAAATATATTACAAAGCTATAGTAATCAAAACAGCATGATATAAGTACAAAACAGACCACATAGGCCAATGGAACAAAATAGAGAATTCAGAAATAAATCCACATATTTCCAGCTGACTGATTTTTGACAAAAGTGCTAAGAGCATACATTGGGGAAAGGACAACCTCTTCAATAAATGATGCTGAGAAAACTGGATATCCATATGCAGAAGCATGAATTAGAGCCCTATCTCTCATCACATACAAAAATCGTCTCAAGATGGAATAAAGACTTAAACATAAGACCTGAAACTATAAAACTACTAAAAGAAAACCTAGTCCCTTCAGGACATTGGCCTAGGCAAAGATTTTATGGGTAAGACCTCAAAAGCACAGGCAACAAAAGCAAAAATAGACAAATTGAATTATTTAAATTTAAAAGCTTCTGCACAGCAAGGGAAACAATCAACAGAGTGAAGAGAGAAGCTGTTGGAAGGCAGAAGATATATAAAAATTATTCACAAGGGACTAATATCTAGAATATACAAGGAATTCAAACTGAACAGTAAGAAAACAAATAATCGCATTAAAAATAGCCATTTCTCAAAAGAAGACTTACAAATAGCCAAAACTTATATAAAAAATGCTCAACATAATGCAAATCAAAACCACAATGAGATATCACTTTACCGCAATTAGAATAGCTACTAATAAAAATACAAATAAAACCCAAACCAGATGCTGACAAGGATACAGAGGAAAGAGAACTCTTACACACTGTTAGTGGGAGTGTAAATTAGTACAGCCATTATGAAAAACAGTATAAACATGATGCAAAAACAATTGAACTACCATATGATCAAGCAATCCAGCTACTGATTACTTTTCAAAGGAGAGGAAATCAGTATATCAAAGGGATACCTGTACTCTCATGTTTATTGCAGCACTATTCACAATAGCAAAGATATTGAATCAACCCAAGTGTCCATCAGTGGAGAAATGGAAAATACACACAATGAAATACTATTTAGACATAAAAAAGAATGAAATCATGTAAGTTGCAGCAACATAGAGTGAACTAGAAATAAGTGAAATAAGCCAGGAAAAACAGAAAAATATTGCAAGTTCTCATTTATATATGGGATCTAAAAACATTGATCTCATGAAGGTAGAGAGTAGCATTATAGATACTAAAGGCTGGGAAGGGTTTGTGGGTGGGTGGGGGAGATAGAGGTAATTTAATGGGTACGAGCATACAGTTAGATAGAAGAAATGAGTTTTAATGTTTAAGAGCAGAATATGGTAGTTATAGTTAATAATACTGTATTGTATATTTCAAAATAACTAGAAGAAAGGACTTGAAATGTTCCTAACATATATAAATAATAAATACCCAAGGTAATGGATGCCCTAAATACCCTAACTTGATCATTACACATTTTATGCATAAAACAAAATATCACATGTACTATAATATGTACAGATATTATGTATCAGTAAAAAAAAAACCTACAAATAGAACTACCATATGATTTAGTAATCTAACTACTGCGTATATACCCAAAGGAAATAAAATTAATATATCAAAAAAATATCTGTACTTGCATGTTTATTGTAGCACTAGTCATAATCACCAAGATAAGAAATCAGGCTAAGTGTCAATCAATAGACAAATGGACAAAGAAAATGTAGTATATATACACAAGGGAATATTATTCAGCCATAAGAAAGAATTAAATCCTGTCATTTGTGACAACATGGATAAGCCTGGAGGACATTGTGTTAAGTGAAATAAGTCAGGAACAGAAATATAAGTACCGCATGTTCTTACTTATATGCAGAAGCTGAAAAAGTTGATCTCATATGTCGGTTGGTGCAAAAGTAATTGCAGTTTTGCACTGTTGAAATTTGTTGTTTGATATTAGAATACATTCTAAAATAAATGTGGTTTATTTATAAAATGTGTGTTATATATCATTTTAATGTGCATTTCTGACTTTATTTTTTTGCTAATGACTTATTACTTGCTGTTTATTTTACACTTATTTTAGATTATGGAAATTATGTTAGATAAAAAGCAAATTTGAGCAATTTTCTGAAGTTCAAAATGGGTCATAAGGCAGTGGAGACAACTTGCAACATGAACAACACATTTGGCCCAGGAGCTACTAATGAACGTACATTGCAGTGGTGGTTCGAGAACTTTCGCAAAGGTGACCAGAGCTTTGAAGGTGAGAAGCACAGTGGCTGGCCATCAGAAGTTGACAATGACTAGTTGAGAGGAATCATTGAAGCTGATCCTCTTACATCTACATGAGAAGTTGCCAAAGAACTCGATGTTGAACATTCTACAATCACTCAGCATTTGAAGCAAATTGGAAAGGTGAAAAAGCTCGATAAGTGGGTGCCTCATGAGTTGACCAAAAATGTTTAAAATCATCATTTTGAAGTGTCATCTTCTCTTATTCTACAGAGCAACAATGAATCATTTCTCAATCAAAATGTGACATGTGACAAAAAGTGGATTTTATGTGACAACTGGCGATGACCAGCTCAGTGCTTGAACTGAGAAAGAGATCCAAAGTACTTCCCAAAGGCAAACTTGCACCAAAAAAAGGTCAGGGTCACAATTTGGTGGTCTGCTGCCGGTCTGATCCACCTCAGCTTTCTGAATCCCAGTGACACCACTACATCTGAAAACTATGCTCAACAAATCCATGAGATGCACTGAAAACTGCAACACCTGTAGCCCACATTGGTCAACAGAAAGGGCCCAATTCTTCTCCACGACAGCGCCCAACTGCACATTGCACAACCAATGCTTCTAAAGTTGAACAACTGAGCTATGAGGTTTTGCTTCATCCACCATAACCACCTGAATTCTCGCCAATCAACTACCACTTCTTGAAGGATCTCGACAACATTTTTCAGGGAAAATGCTTCCACAACCAGCAGGATGCAGAAAATATTTTCCAAGAGTTCATCAAATCCTAAAGCACTAATTTTTACACTACAGGAATAAACAAATTCATTTCTCATTGGCAAAAATCTTGATTGTAATTGTGCCTATTTTGATTAGGAAAGATGTGTTTGAACCTAGTTATAGTGATCTAAAATTTATGTCTGAAACCTCTTTTTCTTTTTTTGCACCAACCTAGAAGAATAGAAGTAGAGAGTAGAATAGTGGTCACTAGAAAATAGGAAGGGTAGGGGGAAGGGTGGATCAAAAGTGATCGGTTAAAGGATACAAAATTACAGCTAAATAGGAGGAACAAGCTTAGTGTTTTATAACATTATAGAGTGAATACAGTCAACAATTATTTTCAAATACTTGGAAGAGAAGAAATTATGTTTTCAACACAAATGATACTTGTTTGATGTAATGGATAATTACCCCAATTTGATCACTCATGTGGTATACATTGAAACTCACTATGTACATCATAAATGTATTCAATTATTATGTGTTCATTTTTTAAAATAAAAAATATTTCACCAGAAGAAAACTTGTGTGTTATTAGTGTCTTCCATTTTCTTTCAGACATTTCAGTGTGAAAAAACAAAGACAGGAGGTTATTTGGCATCTAGAGTAAAACTTTGTTTTTAAGACTATGAAATAATGCTATGTATTACAGAGTCTAGATTCCTCAGTGACCTCTGAGAAATTTCTTCATCTTAACATGTGAGATGAAATCATCGTATTTTAATTTTAGTCCTATGAGTAAACAATTCAGAAAGTACAGAAGAAGCAGAAAGTTCCTTTACCCTCCAATCTTTCCCTTCCCCAACAAGGAGATAATCATTTGTGTTGAGTATAACTTACTAGACTATTTTTTACTCTGTATGTGTGTGTGTGTGTGTGTGTGTGTATCTCTACAGGTAGAGAGCCTATCTGAGAGATATTATTATTTTGCTAATTATTTTCAAACATTAATGACATCTACTATAAATATTTTTCTTTTTTTACATAGAAATAAGTTTTGAACTCTTAATATGTCACTGCATACAGATATTTCTCATTCTTCTGTTTCCTGCAAAATATTTCTTCACTTATATATTTATTTTAACAAAGATTACTTAATCCTTTTCCCAGTGAGGATATTTAAGTTGATTCTTGCTGTAATGAACAATGTTGTAATGTATACATTTTTACGTGACTCTGTGCATATATGCCAATGTTTTCTGTAATAAATAGCAAGATGTGAAATTTCTGGTTTTAAGAATTTGTGCACTCAAAATTCTGAGACACTGTATTAGTCCATTTTTTTGCTGCTGATAAAGACATACCTGAGATTGGGCAATTTACAAAACAAAGAGGTTTAATGGACTTACAGTTCCACGTGGCTAAGCAGGTTTCACCATCATGGTGGAAGGTGAAAGGTATTTCTTACATGGTGGCAGCAAAAGCGAGAATCGAAGGGGGAAACCCCTTATGAAACCATGAGATTTCGTGAGACTTATTCACGAGAACAATATGGGGGAAACCACCCCCGTGATTCAATTATCTCCCACTAGGTCTCTCCCACAACATGTGGGAGTTGTGGGAGTACAATTCAAGATGAGATTTGAGTGGGGACACAGAGCCAAACCATATCAGACACTTTCAAATTGCCCTCCAAGAAAAGCAGTTATCAATTTACATTGGAAAGTATCACTTTATCTTCATTTTCAAGATTATCCAAGATTTATTAATCTTTTTGTATATAATATAGTAATTTATTTTATTATATTAAGAACACTTAACATGAGATTTACCTTCTTAACAAATTATTAAATGTACAATACATTATTGTTGACCATAGATTCAATGTTGTACAGCAGATCACTAGAGCTTATTCATTCTGCTCCCTTAAAATTTTGTGCCCATCCATTGGTAACTCCCCATTTTCCCCTTTCCCAGCACCTGGTAATCACCATCACACTCTTTGATTCCATGAAATCTGTCTTTCTTTGACTAGCTTATTTCACTTAGCATAATGTCCTTAAGGTTCATCCATGTTGTTATATACTATGGAATTTCCTTTAAAAATATTCTACTGTATGCATATACCATGGTTTTGGGTCCATTAATCTGTCAACATATATTTAAGTTATTCCCTGTAAATAGTTCCACAATAAACACAGGAGTGCTAGTATCTCTTCTAGATCCTGATGTCCATTTTTTCTGGGTAAATGTTCAAAAGTGGGATTGTTGGATTATATGGTACTACTGTTTTTAATGTTTTGAGGAACCTCCATATTGTTTTTCATAGTGGCTGTACCATGTTGCATTCCCAAGAGCACAGTGCAAGAGGTTCAATTTCCCTACATCCCCACGAACACTTGCTGTCTTTTGTTTTTGGTAATACCTATTCTGACAAGTGTGAAGTAGTATCTCATTGTGGTTTTGATTTGCATTTCCCAGATAATTATTAGGTTGGTACAAAAGTTATTGTTTTTTTTTTTTTACCATTACTTTCAATGACAAAAACTGCAAATAATTTTGCACCAACCTAATAGTGACATTGAGCATTTTTTCATATACTTCTTGGCCATTTGTGTTTTTTCTTTGGAGAAATGCCTATTTAAATTATTAACTTCTTTTAAAACATGGGTTTTTTTTTCTGTTGAGCTGTAGGAGTTCCTTACACATTTTAGAGATTAACTCCTTTTAAGATATACAGCTTGCAAGTATTATCTCCCATTCCGCAAATTGCTTTTCACTCTGTTGATATTTTATTTGTTGTGCAGAAGCTTTTTAGCTTGATGTAGTCCCACTTGAATATTTTTGTTTTTGTTGCCTGTGTTTTGTTGTCATATCCAATAAATCATTGCCAAGACCGATGCTGTGGAGCTTTCCTCTATGTTTTCTTTTAGGGGTTTTACAGTTTTAGGTCTGTTATTTAGGTCTTCAGTATATTCCAAGTTGATTTTTATGTATGGTAGAAGATGATGGTCAAAATTTTCATTCCTCTGTATGTGGATATCCAGTTTTCCGATACCATTTGTTGAAAAGACTATCCTTTCTCCATTGTTCTTTTTTCATATCCTTATTGAAAATCAGTTGACTGATATGTGCGGATTTATTTCTGGGCTCTCTGTTCTGTTCTACTGGTTTATACGTCTGTCTTTATGCCAGTACCATACTGTTTTGATTACCATGCCCTTGTAACTCTAATGTTTAACAAAACATTTGTTACATGGTAGAGATGTTAAATGAATATTGGTGGAATGTATGGATGAATGAATGAATAAATACCACGGATGTTACCTACTATTCTGGAAAGATAAGTGATACTAATTTTGTCAACTGAGCTGACATTAAAACCACTAGCAATATCAGTGAATTCATAGGCCTAATATTTTGTTTTTGTTTCCTGTTATGGAATGTGACAGAATATCAAGAGTCCTGAGTATTATAGTACAAGCAAAACTTCTATAGTCAGAAAACATCAGTTTAAATCCCAAATCTTCCATGGCCTAATGATATGAACTTATGCATGCAACACCCTTTCCTGCATGTCAATTTGTACATTTGTAATGGTGATAATAAACTCCAAGGTCAAATGAAAAAGGCATGCAAAACCCTGTATAAACTATAACACATCACGCAAATGTTAGTTTTTCTTGCCTCCATATTTATAAATAAAAAATTGAGCTCTGAAATATTTGATTCAGCCTGGCTAGTGCTGAATCCATGCTTCTTCCACTACCTCTGATCCTCTTGGACTACCATCTTGACATATTCTATCCCTAAGAGGCCACATTGCAACACAGTGCTCTATGCATTTCCAACATGAAATGTCAATGAGTTTTTCAGATTAAAACATTAAAAATGTATGAGGAACTACTGTCATGCAAAGAAGCTAATAACACTCATGATTTTTTTAAGTGAGGCTGTTCATTTCAATAGCAACATGTATTACTGTAATCAGTAAAAATGATTCTAATATTTCCTATTGGTACACACAACAGGAAACGGGCATTTTAATGTCAATCTCAATTTTTATGTGCTAAAGTATAACAGTGTGTATTCCACCCACATATATAGTTTTTAAAAAGATGTGAAACATACAGCATCAGCTGTAAGCAAATCTATTATATGGAAGTTGCAGTTGCATATTGTTTCTTAAATGCCAGCCGATATTTGCTGGGAAAGGAAGGTGTTTGCTCTATGAAACCTTCAGATGGTTTAACCTTCATTTTCCCCCTCTCCTTCTGCTTTGTCTCTGCCCACCCTGCCAACTTGGGAGCAATATTCTATCATCCTGTCAGCCCTCTGCCAGGGGAAAGCACATCTGTTACAGGTTGCTAACTTCAACCCCGAGCAGGCCAGACACAGTGCTGCTTTTGGCTATAGATTTAAGCCCCAAGAAGGAATCACCAATTCTACATTATGCAATATTTATAACAATAATAATCAGTGACATTTTTCATAGCACTTTACACACATATTCATAGCGGCTAAGAGGACAGTTTTGGGAATTCGACTGCATGGGTTCGAAATATGATTCTTACTTGGACAAGATACCAAACCTCTTTGTGCTTCTGTTTCCTCCCCTATAAAATTTGTCTGATAATTGTATCTAGCACATAAGGTTCTGTGGAGTACTAAATGAGATAATCCGTGTTATAATCTTAGCACTGGTCTGGCATACAGGTGGGACCAATTCACTTTAGCTATGGCTGCTACTAGTATTGCCATTTCACCAGCTCAATGAAAAAAGTGGGAGTTTCCCACTCCCCACTCCGTTTTCCAGGAAAGAAAACAGATTATGAATGGCTAAATTATCTGCCCAAGGTCTCATCACTTGCAATTGGCAGACAGCAACAGACTTGTTAAGATTTAAGCTCTCCCTGCTCAAATGCACAATTTTTTTCAATAAAGAGCAAAAGAGAAAAAAGCTGTAAAGAGGAAAGGGAAATAAACTAGGGATTAGATTACATTGGGGGCTATCATTCTGCCCAATCACTCTTTCACCCAAACATTACTTAATTTTGTGAGTCTCTATCTACCCATTTACTTAACAAATGGGTTAGAAATGGTAAACAGGACAAATCAAGGTACCTGCACTTACAGAGCTCACGTGCCTGGGGCAGGGGGCACAGACGACTGATGAGCAACAAACACGCAAACAAACACGGCAAATTCAGACCGTCCTTAGTGCTGTGGAGAATAAAAAACAGTGTAAGGTGACCGAGCTGAGGTCTGAGTGTCAGGAAAAAGAAGCAGTGTTTTTAAGATCATGAGATCCACGGTTAACTGTTTGGGTCCAAATCCTGGCTTTATCACTTAGCAGCTGTGTGACTTTGGGCAAGTGACTTAACCTCTCTGTGCCTCAGTTTCGTCATTTTGAGAATTAAATGATTTAATATATGTAAAGAGCTTAGACTAGTGCCTGACACATAATAGGAGCTCCACAAGTGACTGCCAAATAACAGGAGGCAAACCTGAGAAGATGCTAGGGGCTGGGTGCAGTGACTCACACCTGTAATTCCAGCACTTTGGGAGGCCGAGGCAGGCGGATCACTTGAAGTCAGGAGTGTGAAACCAGTGTGACCAACGTGGTGAAACCCCAACTCTAATGAAAATACAAAAATTAGTTGGGCATGGTGGTGTACACCTGTAATCCCAGCTACTGGAGAGGCTGAGGCAGGAGAATCACTTGATGGGAGGTGAAGGTTGCAGTGAGCTGAGATCATGCCACTGCACTCCAGCCTGGGCGACAGAGTGAGACTCCATCTCAGAAAAAAAAAAAAAAAAAAAAGAAGATCCAAGGGAAGAGTATTCTAGGCACAAAGAACAGCAAGTGCAAAGGCTGTAAGCAAGGACCAAGCTTTGGATGTTCGAGAAAGAGAAAGGCCAATGTCTTAAAAAGTAGTAAACAAGGTGGAGGCCAGTGGTTGATGAGGTCTGTAAAACATCATAAGAGAATATGAATAGTAGTTCACTCGTCTGGAATTAAGAGACTAGATAAATCATTTCTTAATGTCATGACTAAATGTCTCAATGTCAGAGCTAAAGGTAGCTCTGAGGTCATTTGATAATATCATAACCCGCCTACCAAGAGTAAGTTATATGGGCTTAGATTCATTTTTCCCAGTAAGTAAGGGTCACTAGGCACCAACCACCTCATGTCAATGGTGACCAATTTTGGAACTGGCTAGAGAGGCCCAGGAGCAGAGTCTCGGATCCTCCAGCAAATTGCTTCTCAGGGCGTTGCTGGTTTAGCCACAGAGGAAGCAAATGACTGACCTGGTCATCATGAGCAGTGATTTGTCCAAGATCTATGGAAATCAGCTTCTCACTATGAGTTGACATAGACCAACAGGGTCTGAATATAGCTGATTATGCAGGGAACTCATGAATACACCTATCCTGAGAATCCATCAGAACAGAGCCTTTGGGTTCAATCTCAGTCTGATATGAGCCAGCTGGGTGTTCTTGGGCCTAAATTGTAAAATAAAGGCAGATAATAGCATCTCTCACATAGGTTATGGTGAAGATTAAGTGAGATAAAGCAGAGAGTCTGGGATACAGAATAGCTCATGATCACATCTTGAATAATCCAAAAGTGAAGAGCTGAGAGCTAATTCTCATCTTTGACCACTAAATGATAGCATGCCCTCCTGTGCTTGCATAAGAATGGAATTTGGCAATATTTAGCCAAATTCCATTCTTTTGGCAATATTAGCCAAAAGTACAAAGCATTAAAGTTAATACTTTATTCTCCAGGGCAAGACATTAGGAAAGAGGGGCCAGTGGGGGCAAGGCTATCCTGGAAACCCCTTCTGAATGAGCTTCAGCCTCATACAGACGTGAGTTCAAATCCAAGCTCATTCTGTGTAGCTTGCTCCAACTCAGAATTAATTTTTCTCATTTGTAAATCTAAAAGTATCATATCTAACTTTGGGGATTCACATAAACTTTAAGTAAGGTATAGTGGCTAGTGCACCACTGGGTAAGCAATAAAAGGTAACTCTTCTAGTTATTCATTCTTGTGAAATAAACTACCCCCATTTTATTACCGCTCATGATTTTGTGGAACAGGAATTCAAGCAGGGCTTGGCTGTGATTCTTATTCTCTAAGTGACATCAACTGGGTTACTCAGGGATATTCAGCTGGCAGTGGGACTCATTTAGCGACTCAAGAAGGCCTAAGAAGGCTTTACCAGTACCTTTCACTTGGTGACTACTCTCCATATAGTCATAGGATGCATATATCTGGACTCCCTAGAAAAGTAGTTGTACTTTTTACATGGTGGCCCAGGGCTCCCAGACACCAAAGGAAAGCTTCCAGTCCTTTTTAAGGCTAGGCTTGCCTTAATGTTGCTTATACTATACTCCACAAGTTGAAGTTATCACAGGCCAGCCCAGATTCAAAGGAAGAGGAAAAAGACTTCAGTTCTTGATAGGAAGAGAATCAAAGAATTTGTGGCCATCTTTATTCTGCCACAGCAGCTAACACTACAATTAATAAGAAACTTGAAGTATGATCAGCTGGGCTGCAAATCTGTTATCTCCATGCAATGGCCATTCTCTAAACTCATATTTCTTCTTTTCTATATCTGCAACTCTTCCTTGATTAAGACTCACCCAGTGTGCAGTGACAGGTGTAAGCCAACTTGCTAACTGACACACAAAATGATAATGTTTTCCACAACATTTTGATTGCACTATTCATCCAAGAATATCCAAATCCTCTGCAAATAATAATTAAGCCTCTGTACCCCAGTAACACTCCATTATCTTCTCTTTATACATGGAGAAGCACTGAGTACAGGAGAGTGAGTTTGCCAAGGTCATAGGAGTTGGTGACAGAGCTGAGAACAAAGCCACAGCATCAGCAGTTCTGTCCAGGCATTCACATTTCCCACTGCCATTGTTGCCAGACCTAAGGATTCAAGGGGAGCCCCACCTGCCCATTTTCCTATGACTCACTCTCCCACTGCCCTTCAACATCATTACTGTTCTCACTTACTATGATCTCTCTGAATCCAAACTTCTCCAAAGCCAGACAGAGGTCATCAAGAGAGCTGGAGGAGCTGCACATTCCTCACTTCACACCCAGCATCTTCCCCAATTACTCAGGAAGTCACACATGATTAAACAGAGGCAGTGAGCAAAGTCAGGTACCAGAGTAGTGCACTCATTCTTCACTGGGCATAGCTCATTTGCTTTGCTGTCAAATAGCAAGAAGTCCCAGAGAAAAGAAAGGAAAAAAAATTATGGGTGTTGGGGAAAGGGGCATGAGAGAGAAAGTGACTATAAATGATATGCCACATTCAGAATGTATCATTGAGTTTTTGGCAAACTATTGACTCCTGCCTGATCTAAGCAAGTGCTACTGGCAGACGCTAACGCTTGCTGGAGTCATTTAGCTTGTTGGATAAATGGGAACAAGAACAGATGCGTCACTTTTTATTGGTGGACCTTCTCTTTTCTGCTGGCCCTGTCTCTTGGTCTTCATGTCCCCAGACTAGATCATTAATAATCATTTTGTAACTGATCTTTCTACATCGATCCCCACCCCCAGCCACTTTATCCTACTTATGCTAGTTTAATTTTAGAATTAAATTTTAATTTAGAACTTCAAATTAATTTAAAATTTAAATTTAGAATTGCAGACCCTTTCAAAATTTGAGTTAGAAGGAGTTCAGAGGTTATTTAGCCTAACACCTTCATGCTACAGGTAGGGAAAATGAGATATCACTATAGCACAGTGATTTGAATACTATATCAACTTGGACCCGATATTTAACCTCCCTGAGCTTTAGTTTTACCATCTACAAGAAATGAGTAATAAATAGTGCCCATCTTTTCACCCGATTGTGATGAGGACTAAACAGAATCAAGCACATGAAAGGTTTTGCCCACGAGAAAAAGAGCTCACCCATTCCTGATACCTCTTGTAAGTCTGGTGTTGGGGACAGATGAGATGGGACTGCAGTTCTCTGCTTCTGTCCAGAACTCTGCAAGGATCTCTCAATTTAAGTGAGTTCCATGGGTGAAAATCTTGGTTTGCTTTGACAAGAAATTAGCTGACAGTAAAGTAATGAGTATTTGCTCACACAAATATGTTAGCCTCTGCTTGTCTTGTTTTGCTACTCTGATCTCTAGATTGCAAGTTGGAAAATATATCAAAGAGATATATAGACCAAGAGGTCACTGAAATTATATCAGGGGATTGCTGGTTTTCATTTTTACTTCTTAAATGGGCACACAGGGTTGCAGCCTCTACAGGAACATCTCTCGCTCTGTCTTCAGACCACTTATTAGTTCCCTTTGCCGCTTCCTGCATCAGTGCCACACACAACCACGTTTCTTATCAGCTTCAACCTGTGCTTCACTTTCTACTCTGACCATTTCTTTTTCTGTCTTCCTTATCTTAACACAAAAAGGAGAAAACTTATTCACTGAAACTCAGGTGCACCCCCTGTGATGTATTTGTCCTAGATCAAGAATCAGTATTTGGTAAGCTGAAAGAGTTTATTCATTGACCTAGGTGAGAGTTCATTTTCTCAAAAGGAGGTGGACTTACCCTGTACTCTCAAAGTTTTAGAGCCCATTGATTGGAAATACACCAAAGACTTGTCCCTCACCATTTCCATTCTGATAAGAAACTCTAGTTCATCTGGCCCTACAGATATAAGGAGGTATAAGGAATATAACTACAAGACATAATCACTGCCTTTAAGGATCATGTGAACAAGTGAAAGAAATTAAATGATTTTTATTATGATAATAAGTAAATTTATTAGACCCTGTATCAGGCACTGTTGTGTGGAATTTACATGTACAAACTCATTTAGTCCTCCCAACAACGTGTCAAATAGGGGTTGCTATTTGTCCTGTTTCATAGATAAGGAAAAGGTAGATCACATAGATAGGCAGATCTGGGAAATAAGTCCATGCTATATAATTCCAAAACTTGTGTGCAAATCACATTAAAATAGACATAATAACAATAACAAAAGGCTACAAAAGATCCACACAATTCAGAGAGAAGATCCTACAGAGTAGAACAAGAAGCTTTAAGGAAGGTGGACAAGATAGGACCCAGCTTTGTAAAATAAGGAGTCATTAAGCCAAGGTTTCTCAACCTCAGCCCTATTGACATGTTGTGTCAAATAATTCTTTGTTGTGAGGGCTGTGCTGTACATTGTAGGATGTTTACAGCATCCCTGGCCTCTACCTACTGACTGCCAACAGAACTCCCCAATTGTGGCTACCAAAAAATTCTGGAGACACTGTCAAATGTGCCATCGACAGAGAAGGGCCATGCAAAGTCAGGAGGTAAGCTTGACCTGAGCACAGTGTTAAAGATGAAAGTTGAATAAAGAGAGAAGTAGAGATTGAAGCTGGATTGTAAAGGGCTTTGAGTGCCAGGTTATGAATTTGGGAGCTGGGAGCTGGTGCAGGTTTTTGAAACTAAGGCTGAGGTGCGCCCTTTACTTCCTGTTCAGCTGCCCACTGACCTCTGTACTGTTCTCTGAATGTGCCAACCATACTCTGGCCTTAGAGCTTTTGCATCTGCTATTCCCTCTCCCATAATCCTGTGCCCTCAGTTTCCTGTAGAGCCTCTCTCACTTCTACCATGTCTGTTTTGAAACCTTCCTTTATGTGGGAGCCCAGCCCCACCTGTAACTCTCTATCCCCTTCTCCTGCTTAATTTTCTTTCATACATCTGCTTTTCCTTCACACTACACCCATTGAATCATTTATTAATGCCTTTATCACTTTACTGTTCATCTGCCCTATTAGAATGTCACTTTCACGAGGCAAGCAAGCACTTTGTGTGCTGCTGTATCCTCAATGCCAGAAAAACTTATTAGCACATAGTACACACTCAATGAATACTTGAGTTAATGAATTAATTTTCAAGAGATGTTTCAAGTAGAGTGTTTTCCTAGAAGTCAGGTGTTCCTATGTCCAGTATATAAAGGGAAGGTCTTCATAACATCAGAGATTGTCAAACTGTGATATAAGTACTCCCCGAATCAGAATTAACTAGGGCGAGTATATGTTAAAAATGTGGTCTCCTGTGCCCCAGTCTAGAGCCAACAAATCAGAGTATCTGGATGGCAGGACCCAGAAGCTGCATTTTAATGCATTCCAAAGTGTGTAAGGTACCTAACCACTCTAATAGTTTGTGAGATGACTTTGTCCTTGCTCTTTCTGATTAACTTCCCTTCTTAGGAAGACAGGATTTGGATTCTCAGGCATTAATAAACATGGGATTATAGCTTAGAACATCTTGAGACTCTACATGATGCCTATCAAAATACAAATGTCATCATATATTGATATAAATCTTAAATTCTCAGAGCCCTTTACAATATACACAGCATTTCACATTCACAGATTTTTCTATCCTTCCAATAGCTTCCAGAAAGGCCGGGGGGGGGTGGCGGGGGGGCACGATTTCCTCTGCTGTGTTAGATGAGGCAAAAGAGACTCAAAGAGGGGAAATCACTTGCCTAGGGCCACACCACCCAGGGTTGTATTCACCCCTGTGCTATTTCTACTCCACTGTTCAATTGACCTATTATAATCGCTAAATGCATTTTACTGATACCTAAATGCTTACTAAGTGCTAAACACTTTCACAAAACCTTATGAAATACATTTAGGTAAGTAGTAGTATCTACCTTTTTAGATTAGCAAATTAGAAGTTACTGTATAGTAACATGGTTAAATTCTGAAGCTCTGGACTAAATGTCCTAGTTTTGCCACTTGCTCCATGATTTTGAATAAATTTTCTAACTTACATGAGCCTCAGTTTCCCTATCTGCAAAATAGGGATAATAATAACCATTTTGGGGATGTTGTGAGAATTGCCATAATCCATGTAAAATGCATATGGCCTGACACACAGACCAAAGTCAACAAATGTCAACTATTGTTAGTAGTATAAGGTTCTGAGGTTAACAAAAGCTGAAAGAATGTCTCATTGTAATCCTGATACTTAGCCCAATGGGTGGCATGGTAGGAATTCAATATATATTTGCTCAACTAAACAATAAAGGAATGAATGACAGAGGTTAAATGACTTCCTCAAGGTCATATAGTAGGTAAATAACAGAGTCAAGACCCAACCACCTCACTTCCAAGTCTGATGTTCCTCACACAACACTGGTTGTCTAGCCTTCTGAACTAAGCAATAGGGTAAGGACAAGGATTCATTTCACTGCTGTGCTGTCTGAGAAGGGTCTACATTTGTGAATATGGAATTGCAAATCATTGGCTCTGAAGAAAGTGTGTTGGACCCATCTGGCTCATCTAGGCTTTGTTCTTATCATCCAGTCTCCCTCCCAGATGCCCTCGTGCCAGGAGCTGTACGCATTGGTATTTGTATTCTGAAACAACAGCAAGTCCATTCTGAGTCTCCCTTCTCATTTAAAGATTCCAGGCCTGTCTGCATGTCTCACTAGTTTAGGAGTGTATTTGGTTGTTTGTTTATAATTGACACATAATAATTGTACATGTTTATGGGCTACAGTGTGATGTTTCAATATATGTATACATTGCATAACGATCAAATCAGGGTAGTTAGCATATTCATCATCTCAAACATTTATCACTTCTCTGTGGTGTCGGGAGTGTATTTGGAAGGTGAATTGCTAGGTTGTTCTGGTAGAAGCACAGAGGGAGAAGGGTTGTATAATTGTAATTGTGCTGTCACATGAGGTTAGTAAATCCCCATCCTATTCTCCTAACCCTTCAATCACCACCACTACCTCCTCCTCCTCCACCTCCTAACAGAGAATACGCACACTTTAACTAACCTAATGACTTTTCAATCACTTCTGATATGAAAACTGCAGTTCTCCAAGCTCTTCAGTTCATGCTTTGTGTCAAATCTGCATTGAACAGTAACCACTAATCAATGTTAATTTATTGATGGCTCAAAACCTAATTTCTTTATAGCTATGCTGAATCACGCAACAAAGATTATAGTACTTCTAACTTCATTTAAATGTGCTGATCATTATCTTGCAAGGAAAAACAACAAGCAGAATATAGAATCAATGTTTAGAATGCAAGGAACTTTTAAAAGCTAACAAGAAGCCTTGTTTGAGAATGAGACTCCTGAAATAGGGAAGCTTATAGAGACCTTAGAAATAACTTGATTCAATGCCCTCAGTTTACAGTTGTAAAAATTGAGGCCAGAGAGACAAGACACTTGTTCAGGGCTATGCATCTTCCTTCTCTATAGCTAGCCATTTTCGTCTGCCCAGACTGCCCATCACAGATGTGTTTCTAAACAAATCCTAACCTACACACTGGGAAGCTTTATTTAATAAAATTCTTGAGTCACAGCAAGCAGGGCTACTATAGTTGATTAGAAGATAACACCATGGCTCAGGAATTGCCACTCTGCTGCCTCCTGGAGAGATACTGCAGCCCAGGAGAGTGCAGGTGGAGGTGAACTTGTCAGCTCAGAGAGTATGGCGAAACAGGGCTCAAGTCAGACAGCAAAGATTAAAGGCACATGATAAAGCTTCTCTACTAAGTTAAGCAATTGAACATGCTCAATCAGGGATCCCAGCTCTATCAGTTATAAATATCAGTGACACCAGCCACTTACATAGGAAGCTGTCCTGGGCTCTTAATGCCAATCGCTGGAAGATAGGAATAGAAAGTCCAAACATTTTAAAACCCAAGCTTCTGTGGATGTGAGATATTGGCAGAGGAGTTTGGAAGACTGCCATGTTTGTACACGCCATGCGCACACATACACACACACACATATACCCACACAGAATACGATGGTAATTCATATTAGCTTTTGGAAACCATTCACAGATGCCCAGGACTTCTGAAAACACTCTCTCTTAATCTATTATGTTGAACCTCCTTCCAAGGTTAACCAACAAGGGAACAGTACAATCAGAAATTTTAGATGGAGCTAAATCAGTTACATTGGGGTATCGTAGAACAGTGGCCTATGTTTGTTGAGGGCACTGATGAGCCACCTGTGCTTGTCTATCCCAAGATGCAATTTCAGAATAAAACGTCATAGAGCTGCCTCCATGTTGCTGCTCTCAAAATGTCCTGGTATCAACATTTTAGTGATTCAAATACAGGACTAATTTTTTCATTTTCATTGTCCTCTTCCATATAGTAGGTAATAGGATAGAGCAGTGGAAACAGCAGCAGAAAGAACAGCTGAATTTTACTGAGCTCTTACCATGTGCCAACCACTGTGCTAAGTGCCTCATAAGTATTATCTCATTTAACTTTTCCTGCCATATGATGGGTACATCATTATCTTCACTTTACAGATGAGAAAACTGACGTTACAAGATAATCCTAAATTCATCCTGGTATGGATAGCAGAGCCAGATCAGATGCCAGGTGAATCTGTCTCCACAGTTCTTGAAATTCAAGAAAGCTATTTTACTTTTGTATTTTATTTTTTATTAGTAAAAATTTAGTAAATTAATTTACTAAATTGACTTTCTGGTGCACGATTATAGGAATTTTTAACACATGTATAAATTCTTATAACCCATGCAACAAAAATACAGAATAGTTCCATCACCCCATGAATTGCTTAATGCCATCCCTTTGTATGCACACCTTGTTCTCAATCCTAACCCCTGAAAACCATTGATCTGTTCTTCACTACAGGTCTGTCTCTTCAAGAATGTCATGTAAATGAAATCTTCCAGTAGCTTACCTTTTGAGATGACTTCTTTCCCTCAGCATAATCCCTTTCGGATTCATCCACATAGTTGCAGTTCTCCATAGTGTGTTTCTTTTATTGCTGACTTGTATTGCAGCGTATGGATGTACCACAGTTTGTACTCACTCTCTCACCAAGGGCTTTGGGTTGTTTCAAATTCAGGGCAACTATGGATAAAGCTGCCATAAACATTCTTGGATAGGTTTTTGTGTGAACATAAGTTTACAATTATCTAGGTTAAATACACAGGAGTAGGAAGAATGGGACAAATTGGTTAACTTTATAAGGAACTGACAAACTGTTTTCCAAAGTGGCCGATCACTTTTCATCCCCACGAGAAATGTAGGAGAGTTCAGATTGCTCTGCGTCTTCATCAGCATTTGAAATTATCAGCATTTTCATCTTAGTCATTCAAATAAGTATGCCATTCACCTATTGGGGTGTATTCTGTTCATGTTTTTTTTACCATCTGTATATCCTCTTTGGTGAAATTTAGGTTTTTTGCCTATTTCAAAAAATTTGTTTTTACTGTTTGATTATAAGAGTTCTTTATACACTGTATTCTGAATACAAGTCTTTGGTCAAATAGCTGGATTTCAAATATTTTCTCCCAATTTCTAGCTTGTCTATTTTCTTAAAAAGTATCTTTCACACAGCAAAAAGATTTACATTTTTATGAAGTCCAATTTATCAGTTTTTTTTGTTTTATGGATTATACTTTTGGTGTCAGATCTAAGGACTCTTTGATTAACTCCAAGTCCTAAATAATTTTTTTCTGTGTTTTCTTATAAAAGTTTTTTAAAATGTTCAACATCAGTAATCATCACAGAAATACAAATCAAAATCACAATGCGATACCACCTCATACACATCAGAATGGCTATTATTAAAAGTCAAAAAAAAAAAAAACCCACACACAACAGATGCTGGTGAGGCTGCAGAGAAAAGGGAACACTTATACACTATTGGTGGGTATGCAAAT
Source organism: Rhinopithecus roxellana (assembly GCF_007565055.1). Taxonomy (NCBI): domain Eukaryota; kingdom Metazoa; phylum Chordata; class Mammalia; order Primates; family Cercopithecidae; genus Rhinopithecus; species Rhinopithecus roxellana. Next base: position 35,782,719 of record NC_044551.1, read on the forward strand.
TAAGTTCAGCCACTGTGGGAAGCAGTTAGGAGATTTCTCAAGGAACTTCAAATAGAACTACCATTGAACCTAACAATTCCTTTACTGGTAATGTATCCAAAGGAAAATAAATCGTTCTACCAAAAAGATACATGCGCTTGTATGTTCATTGCAGAGCTATTCACAATAGCAAAGACATGGAATCAACCTAGATGGCCATCAATGGTGGACTGGATAAAGAAAATGTGGTATATATACACCATGGAATACTACACAGCCATAAAAATAGAACAAAATCATGACCTTTGCAGCAACATGGATGCAGCTGTAGGTCGTTATCCCAAGCCAATTAACACAGGAAGAGAAAACGAAATACTGCACATTCTCACTTATAAGTGGGAGCTAAACACTGGGTACTTGTGGAGATAAAATAGCAACAATAGACACTGGGGACTACTAGAGCAGGGTGGGAGGGGAAAGGGAAAAAGGTGAAAAACTACTAGGTACTATGCTCAGTACCTGGGTGAAGGGATCATACTCATAACCTCAGCATCATGCAATATACTCATAACAAAGGTACACGTGTATCCCTAAATCTAAATTAAAAGTTGAAATTATAAAAAAAATTAAAAATTAAAGATTTTCTTAGTTTATATTTTGCATTTTGGTTGGTGATACACATAGATTAATTATTGTATAAAATGTGAGGGTTAGGTCAAGTTTCATTTTTATTGTAAATGAATGTCTACTTGCTCCAATACCATTTGTTGAAAAGACTATGCTTTCTCCATTGAGTTGCTTTTGCACCTTTGTAAAAAAATAGTAATAATAATTGGCTAGGGTAGAGGAGAATAGAAAATGACTGCTAATGGATGGAAACTTTCTTTCTGGGGTGATAAAAATCTTCAAAAATTAGATTATGATAACAGTCGCACTACCCTGTAAACATTCCAAAACCACTGAATTGTACACTTTAAATGAGTGGATTTTACACATGTAATTTATATCCCAATGATCACATTAATTAAAAAAAGTAATTAGCCATCATAGTGTGAGTCTACTTTTGGAATTTTGCTCTAGACAAATTACATATTTCATCTTATGTATCATTTTATATATTCAAATTATATGTACTCATTTGTATATTCAAATTATATATATACTATGTCTCTATATATTATATATAATATATAGAGAGATATAATATATATAATTATATATACTATATATAATATTATATATATATATCAATTCACTGCACATTTATTTAGTTCCCACTGTATGTAGACATTCTATGTAAAGGGAACTAAAACACGAGATAAGAGCAAAATCCTTCATCAGAAGTTTACAAAGTAGTAAGGGAGAGAGCTACCTATACAGATCATTTCAGTGCAGTGTGATAAATATTAGTGGACATGGGAATAAATGAGAGATAGACACATGGGAATAGATAAGAGGAATGTTTACTTCAGCCTGATGGCAATGAATGGGGTAGCCAGATTATCTTTGTTCAAGCCACCACCATCTTTTACTTGGACAACAGCAACAGCCTCCTAATTTATTTAAACATTTCTAATTTTGCCCTACTAGCAATCTATTTTTTAAAAATCAGTTTCATTGAGATATAATTCAAGTACAATTTTCCCATTTAAAGTGCATAAATCAATGGTTTTATTATATTCACTGAGTAGTGTATCCATCACCACAATTTTAGAACATTTTCATTATGTCAGAAATGTTCTAACCATAATTCTCCAAACTTCATTCCCCCCAGCCCTAGGCAACTACTAATTTGTCATCTGTTCCTGTGGATTTGCCTATTCTGCAGAGTTTACATAAATGTAAGTCATACGACACGTGTTCCTGTGTGGCTGACTTCTTTCACTTAGGTAATGCTTTTGAGGTTCATACATATTGAAGCATGTCTCGTCACTTTATCTTTAATGCCTAATAGTCCATTGTATGCATATATGGCATTTTATGTGTCCATTCATCAGAAGATGAGTATTTGGGTTGTTTCCATTTTTGGGTATTATGATTTAATGGTGTACGAATATTTGTATGAAGATTTTTTTACTTCTCTTAGGTACATACCTAGAAGTAGATTGCTAAATCATACAGAAACTCTGTTTACCATTTGAGGAACTGCTAGGCTGCTTTCCACTGTGGCTGCACCAGTGTTCCCACTAGCAGCAAATAAGGGTTCCAATTTCTCCATAGCCTAGCCAACACTTGTTATTACCTCTCTTTTTCAATAATTATCATCCTACTGGGGGTGAAGTGGTATTTAATTGGGGTTTTGATTTACATGTCTCTGATGGATAATGATGCTAAGGACCTTTTGGTGTACTTATTGGCCACTTGTATATCTTCTTGGGAGAAATGTCTATTCAAATCCTTTGCACATTTTTTAAATTGTATGTCTTTTATGATTGAGTTGTAGAAGTTCCTTATACATTCTGGATATAAGTTCTTTATCAGATAAATGATGTACAAATATTTTCTTCCATTCTGTGAGTTGTCTTTTTGCTTCCTTGACAATGTTCTTTAGTGTACCTAAGTCTTAAATTTTGATACAATGCAATTTATCTTGTTCTTTCTTTTGTTACATGTCCTTTTGGTGTCATATATAAGAAACCATTGTCATATTCAATGTCAGAAATTACCAGTATACTTTTGTCAAAGAGTTCTATAGTTTTAGCTCTTATGTTTAGGTTTTAATCTGTGTCAAGTTATTTTTTGTGAATAGTATGAGGTAGAAGTCCAGCTTTGATCCATTTATATTTGGATATCCAGTTGTCTTAGTACCATTTATTGAAAAGACTATTCTCTCCCCAATTCAATTGTCTTGTCACCCTAACTGAAGATCAACTGTCTATAAATATGAGGACTTATTTCTGGACACTCAATTCCATTCCATAGATCTATACATCTACAACAATCTATTCTTCACACTACAGAGTCCTCTTAAAACATATAAAGGAAAAAATAATGCCATGCCCATGCTTCATGTCCTGAGGACTTACCATTGCACATAAAATAAAATCCAAGTCCCACAAGTTCTTACATGATCCGGTACCTGCCAATCTCTCTATCCCTTGTCCTCCACTTTTGGAGATCTAGCCACAAAGACCTCCTTTCTCTCCCTTAGGACCCTTGCACCAGCCTTTCCCAGTGCCCATAATAGTTCTCTCAGTTCTATCCGTGGCATCTGGTACCAAAACAGAGCCCTCAGAAATAATACCACACATCTACAACCATCTGATCTTTGACAAACCTGACAAAACCATCTGATCTTTGGTAAACCTGACAAAAACAATACATGGGGAAAGGATTCCCTATTTAATAAATGGTGCTGGGGAAACTGGCTAGCCATATGTAGAAAGCTGAAACTGGATCCCTTCCTTACACTTTATATAAAAATTAATCCAAGAGAGATTAAAGACTTGAATGTTAGACCTAAAACCATAAAAAACTCTAGAAGAAAACCTAGGCAATACCATTCAGGACATAGGCATGGGCAAGGACTTCATGTCTAAAACACCAAAAGCAATGGCAACAAAAGCCAAAATTGACAAATGGGATCTAATTAAACTAAAGAGCTTCTGCACATCAAGAAAAAATCAAACAACCCCATCAAAAAGTAGGCGAAGGATATGAACCGACACTTCTCAAAAGAAGACATTTATTCAGCCAACAGACACATGAAAAAATGCTCATCATCACTCGCCATCAGAGAAATGCAAATCAAAACCACAATGAGATACCATCTCATGCCAGTTAGAATGGCAATCATTAAAAAGTCAGGAAACAGGTGCTAGAGAGGATGTGGAGAAATAGGAACACTTTTACACTGTTGGTGGGACTGTAAACTCATTCAACCATTGTGGAAGACAGTGTGGCAATTTGTCAAGGATCTAGAACTAGAAATACCATTTTACCCAGCCATCCCGTTACTGGGTATATACCCAAAGGATTATAAATCATGTTGCTATAAAGACACATGCACACGTATGTTTATTGCGGCACTATTCACAATAGCAAAGACTTGGAACCAACCCAAATGTCCATCAATGATAGACTGGATTAAGAAAATGTGGCACATATACACCATGGAATACTATGCAGCCATAAAAAAGGAAGAGTTCATGTCCTTTGTAGGGACATGGATGCAGCTAGAAACCATCATTCTCAGCAAACTATTGCAAGGACAGAAAACCAAACACCGCATGTTCTCACTTGTAGGTGGGAATTGAACAGTGAGAACACGTAGACACAGGAAGGGTAATATCACACACCAGGGCCTGTCATGGGGTGGGGGGAGAGGGGAGGGATAGCATTAGGAGAAATACCTAATGTAAATGATGAGTTAATGGGTGCAGCACACCAACATGGCACATGTATACATATGTAACAAACCTCCATGTTGTGCACATGTACCCTAGAACTTAAAGTATAATAATAATAATAATAATAATAATAATAATAATAATAATAAAGGAAACCTAAACAAGACTCCTTGTTATCACTACAATAATTATGTCCTAAAATGGACCATTTAAAACATCCTGCAAAAATAAGGTCCATATTTGGCAAAAAGCAACATCAATAGAAGTTAACATGTTAAAACTTAGTAACATGTTAAAACATGCATTGCCAAACTAGAGATTCACAGCTATGCAAAGCCCATTTAAAAATGAACACAAAAATAATAAACTGCCATTTCTCCTTTGCCTGCTTTACCCTATTCCGAGCCCACCGTCTCTCTGATTGTAGTTTTTCAGCTGCATATTTGTGAATCATGTCAAATGGAATCTGGGCTAAATTGTGGTGCCAACTTTGAGGCATTCCTTGCTACTGAGACCAGCTGTCACATGAGGAAAATGCAGCCCTCTTCCAACTGGCACAAAACAATGCCTAACAGCTAGATTGGGTGACATTCCCACAGTGGTAGCTGGAAACTGCTTGTGTTTGTGATATTTTTTTAACCTCACTTGCCCCACCTTATTGGAAAATGACATGGTATTTGCCCTCCTGCCTTAGTTCCTCTCAGGAATTATATCCAGGATGTTTATGCTATTTGCCAACACTGATCACTACTAGGAAAACAGCAGCAGCAATAGTGTGGAGGGCAGGGACTACGAAGTCACAAACTTGGATACAAATCCCAGTTCTGCTACTTACCAAATATGTCACCCTGGGCAAAGTACTTAACTCTTCTCTAGTTCAGATGTTTTTATTGATGAAATGAAGAATATATCTCTTATCTAAGTCATTGGGATAAATTATTCATTCATTCAAATAATATGTACAGAGTGCCTGTTATAAAAATAATGTTGCCATGTATTGACAGCATAGCATGGGAAACCATTGTTCTTTTATTTATTCTCAAGCCATTTCAAGAGCTAGGCTCTATTATTGCCATGCCCATTTTACAGATGAGGAAAGAGACATTCAGAGATATGAAATAAATGCCCAAAGTCACATAGCTAAAGTGGCAGAGACAGAATTTAAACCCAGGATTGCCTGAATCTAGTCTTCATTCTTAAGGATGGCTTTCCACAAGGAAAATTTTTGCAGGTTTTATGCTCTGCTAACTTCCCAGCACCGGGTATTAGCATTCAGAATCTGCTTGTCGGGTTGCTCCAACACAAAGTGGATATTCCATAAGTCTATGCTGAAGTAATTTGCAGACATTCTCTACTGCTACATACCAGCCACCATGCTAGACACTAAGAATACCACCACACATAGCAAAGGCTAAGTTCCTGCCCTCATGTAGTTCACAGTCTAGTAGAAATCAAATGAGACTATGGCTATCAATCACCCAGCACAGTACCTAGCACATAATACATGTATTTCTTAACTGCTAGTGCTACAATTTTGATAAAACATTATTCCTTCTTTGCTCAACTCAAACTCGAATATCTGTCTTCTCAATATGCAATGAGATAACTATTATGTAATAATTCATAATATTGCAATCTTTACCTTGGGAGCTGTTATTATTTATTCTCACTCATTCTTTTAAAGGGTATTTCCTGAACATATACTCTGGGTTAAAGAATACCAGTTCTGGCCAGGTGCGGTGGCTTACGCCTGTAATCCCAGAGCTTTGGGAGACCGAGGCAGCTGGATCACGAGGTCAGGAGATCGAGACCATCCTGGCTAACACGGTGAAACTCCGTCTCTACTAAAAATACAAAAAATTAGCTGGGCATGGTGGCAGGTGCTTGTAGTCCCAGCTACTCCAGGAGGCTGAGGCAGGAGAATGGCGTGAACCCGGGAGGCGGAGCTTGCAGTGAGCCGAGATTGTGCCATGCAGTCCAGCCTGGGTGACAGAGCAACACTCCGTCTCAAAAAAAAAAAAAAAAAAAATACCACTTCTACAAAATCCAGAGAAATCTTTCAGAGAAACTGACCTCATTCAGCTGATCATTTGCTTTCACTACACCTTTAGCTGTAGCTGAAGGGCAAGAATGAAAAGTACCACCTGATATCCAGCAACCTGGCCCTGGCATGGAGTGCCTTTCAGAAAGCTCAAGCAAAACTGACCTGCCTATAGTTATTTTATTCTCACCTAGATGGTGATATGGCAACAAGGGACATGGCTAGAAACAAGAAGCATAGGATTGGGTGGTATGGGCACAAATAGCTGAGCTAGAAAGAGAACAGGTGGGCTTTAAAGCAAGTGAAATTTGTTTTCAGCACCCTGCATCCCTCTTTCCACAGTCAAGCATCAAACAACTGGCCCAGAGAAGCAGGTGTAGGCTTGCCATGTGTGGCCGCAGAGAGCGGAAGCAGGAATTTCCACAAACAAGTGGTAATTTCTAATAACCAGAAATAAACTATTAACAAGTGAAGCAGTGAGCAACCTGACCAATGAATGATACTTCACTGGCATATTTTTGTAAGGATTGTAGTGCCTTGTGGTTATCTGGTCTTTCTAGAAGTGAGATTCTATTATTCCTTCTATCTCTGGATATTTTTCTTTGAGAAGCTAATGTTCTCGTGACTTTCCTCATCTTCTTATATCTGTAAGGGTTGGTCATTCACCAGGCACATCTGTGCCCCTCTTTTATATCCACATCAAAATGTAGCCATCTGTGTACCCCTCTCTCAGCATCCCATTACAGAACTTTCAAAATAACACAAGCCACGGTTAGCTGCCATGTGCATTCTCTCTTTTTAGAAAATATTTATATTTCAACAAGGTTTTCCCCAGCGAAGCACAAAATATTTTTTCTTTACTTGGGGTGGGAGCAGAGTATCAAGAAGGAAAGAGGCTGGGGCACCATAGGTTCGTTTATCTACTTAACAATTTTGCTGCAAGGTCAGGATTGCACAGAGGTAAGGATAAACCGCTTCCTAGCCATTGACAGGAGAAGAGAAAGATAGTGAGAAGATCTGAAGCTTTTTCTTATGTAGTTTGTCAAATTATTTTCTGCTTGAGTAGTTTTTTGTGGACTTTTAAATTATAGTCACTTGCCACATAATGATGTCTGTGGTCAATGACAGACCACATATATAATGGTGGTCCTCAAATAATATAATACTTTTATGTACCTTTTCTACATATAGAAGTGTTTAGATACACAAATACCATTGTGTTACAATTGCCTGCAGTATTCAGGACAGTCAGATGCTGTACATGTTTGCAGCCTAAGAGCAATAGGCGCTACCATATAGCATAGGTGTGTAGTAGGCTATATCACCTAGGTTTGTATTAGTACACTCTATGGTGTTTGCTCAACAACAAAAAGTCACCTAATGATACATTTCCCATGAAGTATCCTGTCATTATGGGACACATGACTCTATATATTTTCTGATACCAAAAACCAGAATTCATGCCAAATTGTTATGAAATATTATTACATTAATATTTATATTTGCAACATATTTTACAACAAACCATTGAGACAATTATTATTATTGTTCTCCAATCTTAAGGATAACTGAAATTCAAAGAACTTAATTAACTTGGCCAAAGTCAGTTGATCAATCAGAGGTAGAATTCAAAACCAGGTAGTCTGTTTCTAAAGCTTAACCTACAAGACACAGTTGCAATAAGCAGGTTTTTAGGGGGCCCTCAATATTCCCAGCCCTTAGCGGACAAACACCTTCTCTTAGTTATTCAATCAAACTCAAATCTGGGTGCTGCTACAAAGGGATTTTGCAAATGAAACCAAGTTCTCTGATCAGTTGACCCTGATATAGGGAGATTATCCCTGTGAGTCTGATCAAATCATAGGAATCCTTTAAAAGCAGGGAGTTTTCTCTAGCTGATCACAAAGAGACAATTCATGCACCCTTACTCCGCTGGAAGAAAGCAAGCATGCATGTTGTGAACAGCCAGTGGGGCCACTGGGAAGGAGGTTTAGCTGACAGCCAGCAAGAAAACGAGGGGCTCAGACCTGCAACCACAGAAACTGAATTCTGCCAACAACTTAAATGAGCTTGAGTGAGAACCCTGTGCTCCCCATGAGAACTCATCCCAGCTGACCCTGTTTTGAGCCTTGTGAGACCTAAGCAGAATCCAGTAAAGCCAACCTCAGACTTCTGACCTGCAGAAACTGGAGATAATACATGATATTGTTCTAAGCTGCTAAGTGTGTATAGTTTGTTATGCAAAACTAGAAAACTGATTCAGTTTTCATTGTAGAGATTTGGAAAATACCAAAGAGTTAAGTAGAAGAAAATAAATATCACCCATAATCTCACCACTCAAAGGTAACTGTGCTGACATTTTGGGTGTATTTGTTTCTAGTATTTACAAATTCAAGTTCAAAATTAGTAACAAACTCTTAATAAATTCTGTTTTCTCTCTCTTGTTCATTAACATTCTGACAAGAGTATTTACCATATCATCAAATATTCTTTAGAAACCTAACTTTTAGTAATTACTATATACTGTACATATACAAACGCTTATAAATCATGCCTTTTTGGAGGCATTTAGACTTTTATATTTCTTTTTCAATCATCCTCATTTTGATGATTATTATTTATATAAAGCTCTAAGTTTATCTCTTCAGTCTTCAAGACAGGTTTCTGGAAGTGCTAGTAATGAATCAAAGTTTTAAAATTCTTCTAAGGTCTTGACACAGATCGTCAATTTGTTTTCAAGAGTGGTGCAGGAATACTGGCCTACCAGCAGTAGGAAAGTTCCCAGCTCATCTGCTTTTACCCCACTGTATATTGTTGCTTTCAAGAAACTGTGGCAAACTGGCGTCTCTTTTTTGTTATCTGTTGTTTCATCTGTTTCTTTTATTACTAGTGAGATGATCATATATTTATACCTTTATTAGCCATTTTACTTGTAATATGAATTATTTCTTCATGCTTGTTACCTATTCTTTTCTATTGGCATTCCAGTGCCTTTTTTAGTTAATTGACAAAAATTCTTCATATATTTATGATGTTAACAAAATATTTCTGGCAAATATTTTCCTGATTGTCATTTCCTTTGCTCTTTATCGCCTACAGTAGCTTTCATTCTTCTGTATATCATCTAATGTCTTTGTGCATATTTCCATTGATTTTATTTTAAAAAATTCTTGCCCACCACAATATCAAATAGTGACATGTATTTTCTTCTGTATCTAAACTATTCTCCTTTTTACTGTTAATGTAACTGTAATCCATCCCATATGAAGAAAGGTTTCTCATCCGGTGATGGGGCACCTGCAGGAGGACTGGATGAAAAATGACTATCATGAACGCGTGAACTGTACCTTGTTCAGGTCTCCTCCATCATCCCCAGCACAGACAGCTGTATAAATGTCCCTTGAGTTGAAGTGGATTGGATTGATTCAAATGGAATCTCAGAAGCACCAATGAGTCATGCACAAAAGATCCCAGGACCCTGATATTGATAAACATGCTTGGGTCTGATCATATGTCCACAGAAAGCTCACTGAATTGCAATGGGAGGAAACAGCTTTAACAAATGCCTTTATTTCAGCTCTCCCAACTCAGTGGCAGATGCTTCTGGTTCCAGACCTCTTCCTTCCTGCCAAATTTGTCAGAGGAAGCTGCAGACATGAGGGTCTGTTGCCATTTCGGGATCAAAAGGCACACTTCCATCTGCTGTCATATGTCTGATCCTAAACAGGCACCAGGTGATTGGATGTGACAGATGTCACACCCAACACAAAAATCATTTCCAATCACCTGAGAACTATCCACCCCTTCACCTCATGTTCAAACTAGATACCACCTAGAGCTTAACTCAGGATGAATCTCTGCTCCATTGTCTATTTTTCAGGTCACATATATTTCTAACCAAGTGTATGTGATTGCTAATAAAAAGCAAACAGCATTTAAAAAGGGGAAAGCTATTGAAAATTTATTAACCAGTCGCCCCTTGGTAGTTCATTTGTAATTTATTAGCCTAATTTGGACCATGTAACTTCCTGATAACTGGTGTTCTTAGATAATATCGATTGAGGCTGGTCCTATTGTGGGAGAGAGAATGTATGCCGAATACACATCTTTTTAGGTAAAGGACATCATCCCTGCATGGTAGAAAGTTACTGAGAGCTGCACTCTCTCCCTCAATGAGATCCTTCATACTCCTATGTTCAACTCTCTGAAAATGTTTATGATGCTTCTTCTATGAAAGTATATCTCAGGTTAATGTTCTAGTTACCACCCAAAAACTCAGTGGTATAAAACAACAATCGTATTATGGTCTTGGATTCAGTGGGTCAGGAATTCAGTCGCAACATGGTGAGTGCAGTTTGTCTCTGCTCTGTTATATCTGAAAATTCAGCTGAGAAGACTGGAATGGCTAGGAGTGACTCAGACATTAGGGCCTGAAATTATCTGGAGGCTTCTTCACTCACAAGCCTTGAACTTGGGCTGGAATGACCATTTTCTCTCTCTCTCACACACACACACATACATACATACCCCCACATACCTGGGCTGGAATGACCACTCTCTCTCTCTCTGTCTACACACACACACACACACACACACACACACACACACACACACACATAAATATATAGCTTCAGAGTTCTCCATGTGGCCTCTCAGCATTGCATACCCATATCCCACGTGGCAGCCTCAAAACAGCTGGATTCCTTATATGGTAGCTCAGGGCTCCAAGAGGAAGAACCTCAGTGGACAAGACAGTAGATGCATGGTCATCTATGTCACAGCCTTGAAAGTCACATGGCATTACTTCCACTATGCTCTGAGGCTGAAGTTCACCCACATTCAAGGGGTGAGAACCTAGACCTCATCTCCTGATGGAAGGAGTATCAAAAGATATTATTGCTATGTTTAAAGCTGAAACAGAGGCAGTCTCTGAGCCAAAGATTCAAGAGTCAGCAGTTCATTTAGGTGGTGGTCCCAGGAAGCACTAGTAAGGACTAAAGAAGTGAGAGAGAAAGGGAAGAAAGCCAATTCAAGGTGAATTAACCAGCAGGTTTGCACTGTAGATAACTGGTGTACAATGCCACTGGCAGCTATGTGATGCAGTGCAGAATATGCCCATTGGTTATATCAACTAAGGGGCAAAGTTGCAGAACTATTTTTCTACCAGTTCGTCACGGTCATTGTTTGGGAATTACTTGAGGAAAGGGTGGCAACTCTCTGACACTTTCAGAAGATTCCCATTGCCAGAGGAATCCCTCAGGAAGAGGCAGGTGCTTGAAGTTGGAAACTGTGAGGCTGGCATGCACCAGAACGTTGAGAGCAGAGAAGATATGTTTTGGCGCCAACAGCATCTGCTCTGAACTTTGATCACAACTTAATTATAGTGCCAATCATCTAGACTTGGAATTCAGATGGGTCAGGGTAGCTTCTTCCCTAAACTGTGAATTGATTTCTCTGGGGGCACAATTTCTGTGTCTTTTTTCACCTTTCAATAATTAGCACCTAGATTGGAACCTTGCATATAGGAAGTCCCCCAAAGCTATGAATAACAGACTAAAATAAAGAATGCATCCACATCTTTAATATAAATCTCCCTCCCAATAAATTTCCCTGACTTTCTTGCTACCTAATTCTTTACCACCTTGGACACCTTAAAGTTTGTGAATATATAGTCTACCTCTTTTCCATATTATGCTGCAAAATCTAAACACTGCTTCTTCTCCTATATTTCTTGCTCAATAAATGACTATCATCTACTCAGTCACCAGGGCAGAAACTCTTGACTCATCTTTGACCTCTCTCTCCCTCAGAACCTCCCACATGCACATTTTGTTATATCTATATTTGGAAGGTCATTCCATTCCCCCTTTTGCCATTTCTCTCTGTTACTGCCTCTAGACCAAATGCATATTGTCTCTTGTCAGATTGTTGCTATAACTGTCTGACTGGTCTTATTCCTTCAAATGTGTCCTGGAAATCATATGCACTCTGAGCATTCGTCAAATTACAGTCCTCAAGTTGTTCCAATACAGGTTGAAAATAAATTTTTCTTTTTTTGGGGGGGTGGAGGAGGGGGGAGGAGGATTCCCTATTTAATAAATGGTGTTGGGAAAACTGTCTAGCCATATGCAGAAAACTGAAACTGTACCCCTTCCTTACACCTTATACAAAAATTAAATCAAGATGGATTAAAGACTTAAACATAAGATCTAAAACCACAAAAACCCCAGAAGAAAACCTAGGCAATACCATTCAGGACATAGGCATGAGCAAAGACTTCAAGACTAAAATACCAAAAGCAATGGCAACATAAGCCAAAATTGACAAAGGGATCTAATTAAACTAAAGAGATTCTGCACAGCAAAAGAAACTATCATCATAACGAACAGGCAACCTACAGAATGGGAGAAAATTTTGGCAATCTATGCATATGACAAAGGGCTAATATCCAGAATCTATAAAGAACTTCAACAAATTTACAAGAAAAAAAACAAACAACTCCATCAAAAAGTGGGTGAAGGATATAAATTTCTTATATTTCAATTCTTAGGCAATATAGAAAAAGACAATAAGGTTTTCAAATTTATTCCCCATTTCATCTATAAAACTCATTTTCTTAATTTAAACATCCTATAAAACTTCAAACCTCTCAAATTCGCCCTCTCTGTTTGTGTCTTCTTCTCATGCTGTTCTCTCTTCCCAGAATACATTTCTATATTAGTCTCCATCTGACAAATGTTCAACTATTCTACGAGGACCAATAGATGACACTTTCGGTATTAGAAAAACCTCTACCACTAGCCCTAGTTATTAATGACTCCATCTCTAATCAAAAGTACGCTATTTTGGTACCCTATTTCCTCAATTATAAGACACCATGAATTGTATAATGCATCATTGATTTGTCATTACATTGTGATAGAATTAAAAGACACTAAATGGTCCATGCAAATTTTAGAAATATTTAAACATGGGGAAAACTCCACAAAACTATGCACCTTATAATGTTAAAAATACGTCACTGCAATCCCAGCACTTTGGGAGGCCGAGACGGGCGGATCACAAGGTCAGGAGATCGAGACCATCCTGGCTAACATGGTGAAATCCCGTCTCTACTAAAAATACAAAAAATTAGCCAGGCATGGTAGCGGGCGCCTGTAGTCCCAGCTGCTCGAGAGGCTGAGGCAGGAGAATGGCATGAACCCAGGAGGCTGAGCTTGCACTGAGCCGAGATTGCACCACTGCACTCCAGCCTGGGTGACAGAGGGAGACTCTGTCTCAAAAAAAAAAAAAAAAAAAAAAAAAAAAAAAGTCACTGCTTCCTCTTCTGTGTTCCCAGAGTACTTTTATGGCTGACCATACTTCTCACTAGAAGTTTTCTTCATGCTCTCAGAAGTCCAGACTTCTAAATAAAATTTCTTCAGATGTCTCTATATATGCTCACTGTCACAGAATATTCTGGGTTAATAATAAACAGATACCCAGCACAGCTTTCAATTTACTGAGAACAAAGGATTATGGTCAAGAGCTTGAAGCCAGTCCACAATTGGGATACAGATTGGCCTACTGGACAGGGATTCCCAGGAAGAGGCCAGTCTGGGAGAAGAGACAATGAAGTGCCCTGAGAGAAAAGAACCCTGAGGAGGCATCAGGCAGAGTGATCCAGACCAAACAGCAGGTTCTCCACCTGAGAGTCTGACTCTCACCAAGAGAGTCTGGCAACCCACTACTCACCTTTGTCCTCTTGTAAGGTAAGAACTATAATATAAAGAAAAAAAACTAAATCACTAACCACCCAACAACTATAGAACTCACTCTGAAGGAGTGATTATAAAAAGGGGTACATCTTTTTTTCTAGTAGCTGAAGAGTGACAAAAATAGCTACAGTCAATGGCTTAGAGGAATAAGATTGTTGCCAGGTAATGCTATGCTCTGTAATGGCCTTGGGGGTCCAGTGATACAATGGAAGCTAATAGTGGTTTAAACAGTAGAAGGACAGAAAAGTGTAGGCAGCTGAAAAAATGATAATCAATGGAAAAGAAGGACTACAAAAGTAAGCACACTACAGCACAGGGTGTACCTATATAAATGTGACACATCTGTCCAGGTAGACAAGTCCATGGATATGCCAATTAAACTTTACTGCAACCCTATCAACCATATGTCCCACTTCATATTCTCTCTCTGTCCCCCTCTGTATCCTAACACACACACAAAGGAAAAGCATTATCACCTACTGGGTCAAATCTTATGGAGCTCCTGACAGTGAGCAACAATAGAATCCAGAGAGGCTCAGACGCAGAGGAAAGGGGAAGAGAAAAGAGGAAGGATTAAGAATAAAGAAAAGCTTTTCAGGTAGCATGGTCAACATTTCAAGAGACTGAAGTTGAAAATACAATGGAGAAAAGAGGAAGAACGTTTTAGGAAGCACTTGACAATCATGTGGAGAACACTGTGAGGGATCAAAAACAGAAGAATGTAAAAATGTTTTCTGTGAGTTAGGCATACTCGTATCCCTGTAATTTTTACATGTAAAGTAAAAGATTCATAGCAAAGATTAGGATTATTCTCGTTCGTGTATTTTAGTTCAGCTCGTGTATTATTTTACTTCTAAAATTTTTACCTGGCTCTTATATACATTGTCTATTTATCTGCTAAGATTTTCTATCTTCTCATTCCAGAATATATTTTCTTTGACCTCATTCATAATAGTTAGACCAGCTGCTTTAAAGTCCTTATCTGCCAGTTCTGACTTCTGAAATATTTTGGGGTTGGCCTCTGTTGATTGTCATTTCTCTTGAAAATGGGTCATATTTTCTTATTCTTTATATGTCATGTAATTTTGAATTGTGTTCTGGACATTGTAATGTAAGTTGTAGAAACTGGGTTCTGTTACATTTCTCCAAAACTTGTTGACATTTTTGGTTTATTTGTTTCAGGAGACAATTAACTTGGTGGGAATCCAATTTCAAACTGTGCCCTTTGGGCATCAGCTCAAATTGCTTAGTTCTTTCACTCCTTAACTGAGCAGTTTGCAGTCTAGCAGGCACATGTGTGGTTCAGGGATCAGCCAGAGAATTGGAAGAGTTTACACATAGAATTCAAAGCCCCTCTCTCTGATTCTCTTCTTTCCTAGCCTTACTTCTTAATGACTGCAGTTGCCTGGAACTCTGTTCTCTGGTTCTTCAGGCTAGAAATGTTAAAGGTGTTCTATCAAAGTTCTAGATACCCCACGTGGCACTAACTTGGCCTGCACTCAGGCTAAAACTCATATTAATAGAAAATTTAGCCTATGCTACTAGTCCTTTTTTCTTTGTATCACTCTCTGGAACCTGTGTGCTTTTGTTTAATCCCCATATTCGTCAGGTAGTTGGTTAAAATATTTTTCCATAGTTTATCGTTGCTATTAGCAGTGGGATAGATCTATTAGGAGCTTGCTTTACCACACTGAACTTAACAGATTTTTGATGAATGGATTATGTTTCTTTGTGAAACCATATTGACAATTCCTCATAAGCCAGGATATTTTTATCCAGCAGATGCCCAGACACATTCTTCAACTTAGTATGGGTGGTAACTTAAATCCAACTTACAATTAAGGTTCAAAAATGTTTCTTGAAATACATTAGGTTTTCTCTTAATAATAAAAATATAAACAAATCCCAATTAATGAATTTGGAAATTGAATTGATTAAGAAAAAATGAAAGCCATAATAGGAACAGAACACTGAGCATCAGATACTGTGCCAGACCCCAGCAAAGTATTTGCTTATGTCATTATGCTAATGAACAAGAGCTTATTGTGTCATTACAGACAAGCTCTGTCAACTACTTTTACAGTTGAGGTTTTTCAGATAGAATCACTCTTGTTTTTTTTTAATATTTAAATTCATTGAACTTACTTATCTCTCAACATTGTTTTTCACTATTGTTTAAATATGGAAATGTTATATTTAAAGTCTAATACTCAATACAACATTGTTAACTAAACAATGGATTAAGGAAACTCTCAAGTCCATTCCAAACACAGATAGGGGAACATCAGAATCAGATTTTTACTTAGGCTGATTGTCATCAAAGGGAAAGTTGCTAGTGCAAAGAGGCATCAGAGATCATGTCACTGTACACAAATCTTCTGTTTGCTAAACATACATTTTACATCCTAAATGATAATTTGTTACCTCTATATAAATGTCTTTGTATTTATATTTCAGGAAATCATTTGAGGTTTCAGGGTTGATGGATAATGAATTGTAATTTTTCCCATTTAGAATAATTGGAAACATGCTCTAGGCTAGTGTTTTTGTGTAGAACATCTGATTTTTTAAGAAGAGGTTAGTGATCTGACATTAAGCAGGAGATGTTTGTATTTATAAGACTATCAGGGGCACTAAACATAAAACACTTTCAATTTTCCAAATGTATCCATAAAACAAGTACAAGATGTTAATAGGTATCCTAAACATCTCCTCACTGTTCTTGAAAAAGTCCTACAACTGAGGTACTACAGAGCGTACCCCATATACAGCACAGATACACACTGATACAGTTACATATGCACAAGTACATGTGTGCCATATATTACTCAGCCTGGCATATGAGTATCAGAATGTCCTCAAGATTTTTAGCCCTAATAGCAGTTTATCAAATAAAAGTTTTTATTATTAAAGAGAATGTTTAGTGTCTTCCAGAAACACTTGCCTTTGTGTTACCTGCATATGGGCTGCATTCAGGCTGCAGACAGACTTTGTAAGGCCTGCACCATGGTTTAAAAGTGCCCTTCCAGTTTCCTCTGTATCAGCCTGGCTGACTGTATTTATCCTATCTGCCTGGATCACAGAGACATTTGAGTTTGAGATCTTAGATGCAGGATTTGAAAGCAGAGAGATGGGGGGTGAGAATGCTACCTCAGGGGGATACTGGGGACCTGTTTCTCTTTAGGCTCTGCTGTCTTCTCTTGGTAAAGGCTTCACAGCCTTCCCTTTCTCAAACATTGCATACCTATGATAAGGATGTGCATCCCTTTTACTATTTGATAGGGTAAAACATTTTTCAAATGAGAAAGAATATAAAAATGAAAAGATTAAACTGTGTATGTAAATTGCAAGCGAACAGGATTTTTTAAAAAACATACTATAACTAAAAAACAATATTCTTTTTTCCTTCCCATCCTTCCCTGACCCTGTCAGACGTAAACAAACTCCCACAAAGCCTCCTGCTTAGAAATACAAAAAAGAGAGAAATTCAGGTTTCTCTCCATGCATCCATTGAAGTACAGGACAGTTTATTCGAATAGCACCTTCCTGCGGGACTATTGATGAGACACTTGAAAGTGTGCTCCCTGGGACATTTGCCTCCAGGTGACTCCCGTTGCTCAGCTGGTGGTGATGGCCATATAGTCTTCGGTGGAAGAATGAAGGAATCCCACTTAGCTTTCTCATAGGATTTGAAAACTGCCATAGCAAAACTGGACCTCCACAGCACACCTTGGGCCAACAACATTTACAGCCACAAATTGTAGGATTGAGGAACTGATTAGAGAATAGACTGGTTCAGTAATACTGCGAGGTGGTCAATTCAATTTATCCTTTTTGTTTGTTTGTTTTGAGACGGAGTCTTGCCCTCACTGAGGCTGGAATACAGTGGCACAGTCTTGGCTCACTGCAACTTCTGCCTCCCTGGTTCAAGCAGTTCTTATACCTCAGCCTTCCGAGTAATGGGGATTTTAAGCAAGCACCACCACACCTGGCTAACTTTTCTATTTTTAGTAGAGACAAGGTTTTGGCATGTTGGCCAGGTTAGTCTTGAACTCCTGACCTCAAGTGATCAGCCCGCCTTAGACTACCAAAGTGCTGGGATTACAGGTGTGAACCACCTCACAGGCTAGTCAATTTATCCTTGAAAGTCAGCACTGGAATGAATTGAATCTGAGGTTAAAGTAATACACATTCATTATGATAATGTACATGTAAGTACAGTTAAGTGCTTTCATTCATTATCTCATTTAAAACGCCTGCTCAATCTCCTAATTTCTACAAAGAGTCTTTCTAATCTAAAAATGCTTATAAATGTTTACACACAAAGATGTTCTGTGCAGTGCCATTTATAAAAGAAAATAACTGAAAATAACCTAATTGTTCAACTTTAAGGAAATGAACATGTTATGATACATTCATGCATTGCAATAAAGAAGCTATGGTAGAGTTTCCCCCCACACCAGGGAATGGTAAAATTTTTATGCAATGGTGCTCTTAACAATATAAAAAATGAATAGAAACCATTGAAGTGTTTTCAGTACCGGAGTGACAGGATTAGATTTGCATTTTTAAAACAATGACTTTATGCTCTCTATAGTTTTTTGTTCCTTCCAAACTTTCTACAATAAAGATGTGATATTTTTAATTTTTAAAGTTAAAAGCAAAACAGGATGAGAAATAATCTTGGAGTCCTTGTTTTGCGATCTATTTGACAACTCCTTAAAATAAGGCCAAGCCACGGAAAAACATCATGAGCAAACTTCAGGACCTCTACAAGAAGGCACTGCAGGAAGCCTTAAATATCCCCTGGCTTGTGCCCTTCAACACAGAGGGTAAAGTTATTTTTATGGGGCTGACAAATGAGTCAACCAAAATATCTCTTGCACACTTGTAAGTTACTGTTCAGGAAAATGCTAAATAAACACCTATCTATGGAAGTGCTGGTCTAATGAGGAGATGGGAAAAGACAGCTGACCTCCATGAACTCTGTTTCCTTTTCTGGAGCTACTGATATCTTGCAGTGACCCTTGTCCTCCTAGGAGAGAAAGCCCCAGTGTCTGCCACTTCCATTCAAAATTGAAATCTCTGGCACACGATGTATGGTAAGAAGCTCTCTGCAGTTCCCCCAGGACCATCCAATTCTGTTTATGAAATACGTAGGGGTTGCCTATATGATAGGATTTGGGTAGGAGTGAAGGCCACATACACCCCCAATTCCCTTGACCTTCCTGCCATTATTAGACACCCTATGTTAAGAACGTAGGTTGTGTTCCTCTATATGATAGCTTCCAGAATGTGAATATACTCAGATTAGTTAGTTGACACTGAGTCCTGAGATAATAGCTGCTAGGTAAGAAAAACTGTCAGCATGGAAAGAAGGCAAGCCTAAGTCAGATTATCATAGGTCATAAGAGGGCAGTGGAAAGAGAAAGCAACACTGTAGGGCGGAGCAGGATGGCCGAATAGGAACAGCTCCAATCTCCAACTCCCAGTGCGAGCGACACAGAAGACCGGTGATTTCTGCATTTTCAACTGAGGTACTGGGGTCATCTCACTGGGGAGTGCCGGACAATTGGTGCTGGTCAGCTGCTGCAGCCCAACCAGCGAGAGCTGAAGCAGGGCGAGGCATTGCCTCACCGGGGAAGCACAAGGGGGGAAGGGAATCCCTTTTCCTAGCCAGGGGAACTGAGACACACAACACCTGGAAAATCGGGTAATTCCCACCCCAATACTGCACTTTAAGCAAACGGGCACACCAGGAGATTATACCCACACCTGGCCAGGAGGGTCCCACGGCCACGGAGCCTCCCTCATTGCTAGCACAGCAGTCTGCGATCTAACCGCAAGGCAGCAGCGAGGCTGGGGGAGGGGCGCCCGCCATTGCTGAGGCTTAAGTAGGTAAATAAAGCTGCTGGGAAGCTCGAACTGGGTGGAGCTCACAGCAGCTCAAGGAAACCTACCTGTCTCTGTAGACTCCACCTCTGGGGACAGGGAACAGCTGAACAACAACAACAAAAAAAGCAGCAGGAACCTCTGCAGACGCAAAGGACTCTGTCTGACAGCTTTGAAGAGAGCAGTGGATCTC
Organism: Rhinopithecus roxellana; assembly: GCF_007565055.1. Classification (NCBI taxonomy): domain Eukaryota; kingdom Metazoa; phylum Chordata; class Mammalia; order Primates; family Cercopithecidae; genus Rhinopithecus; species Rhinopithecus roxellana. The sequence continues at coordinate 35,802,930 of NC_044551.1, forward strand.
TGCACACGGAGGTTGAGATCTGAGAAGGGACAGATTGCCTGCTCAAGTGGGTCCCTGACCCCTGAGTAGCCTAACTGGGAGACATTCCCCACTAGGGGCAGTCTGACACCCCACACCTCACAGGGTGGAGTACACCACCGAGAGGAAGCTTCCAAAGTAAGAATCAGACAGGTACACTCGCTGTTCAGCAATATTCTATCTTCTGCAACCTCTGCTGCTGATACCCAGGCAAACAGGGTCTGGAGTGGACCTCAAGCAATCTCCAACAGACCTGCAGCTGAGGGTCCTGACTGCTAGAAGGAAAACTATCAAACAGGAAGGACACCTATACCAAAACCCCATCAGTACGTCACCATCATCAAAGACCAGAGGCAGATAAAACCACAAAGATGGGGAAAAGGCAGGGCAGAAAAGCTGGAAATTCAAAAAATAAGAGCGCATCTCCCCCTGCAAAGGAACGAGCTCATAGCCAGCAACGGATCGAAGCTGGTCAGAGAATGACTTTGACGAGATGAGAGAAGAAGGCTTCAGTCCATCAAACTTCTCAGAGCTAAAGGAGGAATTACATACCCAGCACAAAGAAACTAAAAACCTTGAAAAAAGAGTGGAAGAATTGACAGCTAGAATAATTAATGCATAGAAGGTCATAAACGAAATGACAGAGATAAAAACCATGACACGAGAAATACGTGACAAATGCACAAGCTTCAGTAACCAACTTGATCAACTGGAAGAAAGAGTATCAGCAATTGAGGATCAAATGAATGAAACGAAGAGAGAAGAGAAACCAAAAGAAAAAAGAAGAAAAAGAAATGAACAAAGCCTGTAAGAAGTATGGGATTATGTAAAAAGACCAAATCTATGTCTGATTGGGGTGCCTGAAAGTGAGGGGGAAAATGGAACCAAGTTGGAAAACACTCTTCAGGATATCATCCAGGAGAACTTCCCCAACCTAGTAGGGCAGGCTAACATTCAAATTCAGGAAATACAGAGAACGCCACAAAGATACTCCTCCAGAAGAGCACCTCCAAGACACATAATTGCCAGATTCACCAAAGTTGAAATGAAGGAAAGAATCTTAATGGCAGCCAGAGAGAAAGGTCGGGTTACCCACAAAGGGAAGCCCATCAGACTAACAGCACACCTCTCGGCAGAAACTCTACAAGCCAGAAGAGAGTGGGGGCCAATATTCAACGTTCTTAAAGAAAAGAATTTTCAACCCAGAATTTCATATCCAGCCAAACTAAGTTTCATCAGTGAAGGAGAAATAAAATCCTTTACAGATAAGCAAATGCTTAGAGATTTTGTCACCACCAGGCCTGCCTTACAAGAGACCCTGAAGGAAGCCCTAAACATGGAAAGGAACAACCGGTACCAGCCATTGCAAAAACATGCCAAAATGTAAAGACCATCGAGGCTAGGAAGAAACTGCATCAACTAACGAGCAAAATAACCAGTTAATATCATAATGGCAGGATCAAGTTCACACATAACAATATTAACCTTAAATGTTAATGGACTAAATGCTCCAATTAAAAGACACAGACTGGCAAACTGGATCAAGAGTCAAGACCCATCAGTCTGCTGTATTCAGGAGACCCATCTCACATGCAGAGACATACATAGGCTCAAAATAAAGGGATGGAGGAAGATCTACCAAGCAAATGGAGAACAAAAAAAAAGCAGGAGTTGCAATCCTAGTCTCTGAGAAAATAGACTTTAAACCATCAAAGATCAAAAGAGACAAAGAAGGCCATTACAAAATGGTAAAGGGATCCATTCAACAGGAAGAGCTAACTATCCTAAATATATATGCACCCAATACAGGAGCACCCAGATTCATAAAGCAAGTACTTAGAGACTTACAAAGAGACTTAGACTCCCATACAATAATAATGGGAGACTTCAACACTCCACTGTCAACATTAGACAGATCAACGAGACAGAAAGTTAACAAGGATATCCAGGAATTGAACTCATCTCTGCACCAAGCGGACCTAATAGACATCTATAGAACTCTCCACCCCAAATCAACAGAATATGCATTCTTCTCAGCACCACATCGCACTTATTCCAAAATTAACCACATAATTGGAAGTAAAGCACTCCTCAGCAAATGTAAAAGAATGGAAATTATAACAAACTGTCTCTCAGACCACAGTGCAATCAAACTAGAACTCAGGACTAAGAAACTCAATCAAAACCGCTCAACTACATGGAAACTGAACAACCTGCTCCTCAATGACTACTGGGTACATAACAAAATGAAGGCAGAAATAAAGATGTTCTTTGAAACCAATGAGAACAAAGATACAACATACCAAATCTCTGGGACACATTTAAAGCAGTGTGTAGAGGGAAATTTATAGCACTAAATGCCCACAAGAGAAAGCAGGAAAGATCTAAAATTGACACCTTAACATCACAATTAAAAGAACTAGAGAAGCAAGAGCAAACACATTTAAAAGCTAGCAGAAGGCAAGAATGCAATAAAAAATGATAACGAGGATAGCACCACCAACCCCACAGAAATACAAACTACCATCAGAGAATACTATAAACACCTCTACGCAAATCAACTAGAAAATCTAGAAGAAATGGATAATTTCCTGGACACTTACACTCTCCCAAGACTAAAACAGGAAGAAGTTGAATCCCTGAACAGACCAATAGCAGGCTCTGAAATTGAGGCACTAATTAATAGCCTACCAACCAAAAAAAGTCCAGGACCAGATGGATTCACAGCTGAATTCTACCAGAGGTACAAGGAGGAGCTGGTACCATTCCTTCTGAAACTATTCAAATCAATAGAAAAAGAGGGAATCCTCCCTAACTCATTTTATGAGGCCAACATCATCCTGATACCAAAGCCTGGCAGAGACACAACAAAAAAAGAGAATTTTAGACCAATATCCCTGATGAACATTGATGCAAAAATCCTCAATAAAATACTGGCAAACCGGATTCAGCAGCACATCAAAAAGCTTATCCACCATGATCAAGTGGGCTTCATCCCTGGGATGCAAGGCTGGTTCAACATTCGCAAATCAATAAACGTAATCCAGCATATAAACAGAACCAAAGACAAGAACCACATGATTATCTCAATAGATGCAGAAAAGGCTTTTGACAAAATTCAACAGCCCTTCATGCTAAAAACGCTCAATAAATTCGGTATTGATGGAACGTACCTCAAAATAATAAGAGCTATTTATGACAAACCCACAGCTAATATCATACTGAATGGGCAAAAACTGGAAAAATTCCCTTTGAAAACGGGCACAAGACAGGGATGCCCTCTCTCACCACTCCTATTCAACATAGTGTTGGAAGTTCTGGCTAGGGCAATCAGGCAAGAGAAAGAAATAAAGGGTATCCAGTTAGGAAAAGAAGAAGTCAAATTGTCCCTGTTTGCAGATGACATGATTGTATATTTAGAAAACCCCATTGTCTCAGCCCAAAATCTCCTTAAGCTGATAAGCAACTTCAGCAAAGTCTCAGGATACAAAATTAATGTGCAAAAATCACAAGCATTCTTATACACCAGTAACAGACAAGCAGAGAGACAAATCATGAATGAACTCCCATTCACAATAGCTTCAAAGAGAATAAAATACCTAGGAATCCAACTTACAAGGGATGTAAAGGACCTCTTCAAGGAGAACTACAAACCACTGCTCAGTGAAATAAAAGAGGACACTAACAAATGGAAGAACATACCATGCTCATGGATAGGAAGAATCAATATCGTGAAAATGGCCATACTGCCCAAGGTTATTTATAGATTCAATGCCATCCCCATCAAGCTACCAATGAGTTTCTTCACAGAATTGGAAAAAACGGCTTTAAAGTTCATATGGAACCAAAAAAGAGCCCACATTGCCAAGACAATCCTAAGTCATAAGAACAAAGCTGGAGGCATCACTCTACCTGACTTCAAACTATACTACAAGGCTATAGTACCCAAAACAGCATGGTACTGGTACCAAAACAGAGATATAGACCAATGGAACAGACCAGAGTCCTCAGAAATAATACTACACATCTACAGCCATCTGATCTTTGACAAACCTGAGAGAAACAAGAAATGGGGAAAGGATTCCCTATTTAATAAATGGTGCTGGGAAAATTGGCTAGCCAGAAGTAGAAAGCTGAAACTGGATCCTTTCCTTACTCCTTATACGAAAATTAATTCAAGATGGATTAGAGACTTAAATGTTAGACCTAATACCATCAAAACCCTAGAAGAAAACCTAGGTAATACCATTCAGGACATAGGCATGGGCAAGGACTTCATGTCAAAAACACCAGAAGCAACGGCAGCAAAAGCCAGAATTGACACATGGGATCTAATTCAACTAAAGAGCTTCTGCACAGCAAAAGAAACTACCATCAGATTGAACAGGCAACCTACAGAATGGGAGAAAAATTTTGCTATCTACATCTGACAAAGGGCTAATATCCAGAATCTACAAAGAACTCAAACAAATTTACAAGAAAAAAACAAACAACCCCATCAAAAAGTGGGCAAAGGATATGAACAGACATTTCTCAAAAGAAGACGTTCATACAGCCAACAGACACATGAAAAAATGCTCATCATCACTGGCCATCAGAGAGATGCAAATCAAAACCACAATGAGATACCATCTCACACAAGTTAGAATGGCAATCATTAAAAAGTCAGGAAACAACAGGTGCTGCAGAGGATGTGGAGAAATAGGAACACTTTTATACTGTTGGTGGGATTGTAAACTAGTTCAACCATTATGGAAAACAGTATGGCAATTCCTCAAGGATCTAGAACTAGATGTACCATATGACCCAGCCATCCCACTACTGGGTATATACCCAAAGGATTATAAATCATGCTGCTATAAAGACACATTTGCACACGTATGTTTATTGCGGCACTATTCACAATAGCAAAGACTTGGAATCAACCCAAATGTCCATTTGTGACAGACTGGATTAAGAAAATGTGGCACATATACACCATGGAATGTTATGCAGCCATAAAAAAGGATGAGTTTGCGTCCTTTGTAGGGACATGGATGCAGCTGGAAACCATCATTCTTAGCAAACTATCACAAGAACAGAAAACCAAACACCGCATGTTCTCACTCATAGGTGGGAACTGAACAATGACATCACTTGGACTCGGGAAGGGGAACATCACACATCGGGGCCTATATGGGGGAGGGATTGCATTGGGAGTTATACCTGATATAAATGACGAATTGATGGGTGCTGACGAGTTGATGGGTACAGCACACCAACATGGCACAAGTATACATATGTAACAAACCTGCACGTTATGCACATGTACCCTAGAACTTAAAGTATAATAATTAATAATAATAATAATAATAATAATAATAATAATAATAAAGGAATAGTATTTTCTAAAAGATGTTTTTAAAAAAACATGAATTAAAATTTGGTTTGGAAGGTAAAAAAAAAAAAAAAGAAAAAGAAAAAAAAAGAGAAAGCAACACTGTAAGAAATTACTGAAATTTGACAACTTTGGGCCCAGTGGCAGAGTACAGGGAAAAATAGGAGCTCTGAATTTGCTGCTGGCTTTGTTTCCTACTCACTCTATGACCTTGGACAAGATACTGTTACAGGATCTTTGGGGTATCGATTTTCTTCCCGGAAACCTCTGTGGCTGCTCATGCCTTTGCTTAAGTTCTTGTCCTGCGTCCAGGAAGAATGAGGTACACAGACAAGTGAAGGGTGAACAAGATGAAGATGAGCTTTATTAAGTGTCACAACAGCTCAGAGGAGATCAGCAATGAGTAGCTCTTCTCTGTAGGCAGGTCATCTGTCAGGTGTTTAGTTCTCAGCAGAGAGGAGGCTCTGGAGAGAGTGGCTCCTCTCTGCCAGCAGGTGACCTCTGCAACTCTCAGCAGAGGGAGTAGCTCCTCTCTGCAGGTGGTCATCCCATCTTCTCCAGCTATCATCAGAGAGGTTACTCCTCTCTGCAGCTAGTGGTCCCATCATCTCTCTGGCTGTCTTCTGCCTTGCTCTGCCTGAGCCTAGGGCTTTTATGGATGTCAGAGTGGAGGAAGTGCATGCCAGCTGGCTCATGGGTGGCCATAGGCAGGCCCAGAAGTGGCATCATGAGGACTAGCAACCCTCCCTGGCCTGAAGGTGGGCCTTACTGGGGACCCACCCTTTTCCATTCAGGACTCTGCCTCCTGCTGCCATTCAAGGCCCTGGGGCTTGGCCCCAACCCTGCTCCAAGATTGAGTGGGCACCAGGGTAGAAGAGAGGCTAGGCACTGGAGGCAGATAACCCAGGCCTGCTGGGACAGAGGAGGGGGTCTTCTCGGGCCCCTGAGGGTGCAGACTGCAGAGATGCCAGAGAAGGTGGCCACAGCTGCACCTGGGGAGCTCTGGTTCCACCAACTCAGGAGGGGTGGGGTTCCTGCTTGTCCCTGGCGCCTGCCCACTCCATGAAGTGGGAGGCCCAGGTCTGCAGCCATGGGTCAGGGAGTTGCAGCTGCACTAAGGAGGGCAGATACTGCCTGTTCCTGGCCTGCTGCAAGAGGACAGGGAAGGTTGGATCCACAGCTGCAGTTTGGGTGGCTGTAGCCACTGACCAGGAGGATAGACTCCTGCCTCCTCCATAGAGCAGAGGCCTGGGTCTGCAGCCATGATTTGGGTGGCACCCAGGGAGCTTCATGGAGTGTGCAGCCCCAGCTGTGCCTCCTGGCTGTAGCTGGGAGTTAGTCAGCAACTGCTGCCATCAAGGCAAAGTCTCTCTAGCCTTAGTTTCCACACATACAAAAGGGGGGTGATAATAACTAAGTTCTAGGATTGGTGTGGTGATTGAAGATACAATTTCATTATTTATTTATTTTTTATATTTTTTGAGATAGGATCTCACTCTGTCTCCCAGACTGGAATGCAGTGGTGCAATCTTGGCTCATTGCTGTCTCAGCCTCCTGGGTTCAAGCCATCCTCCCACCTCAGTCTCCCAAATAGCTGGGACTATAGGCACACACCACCATGCTCGGCTAATTTTTTTTTTTTTTTTTTTTTTTTAGAGATAGGGTGTCACTATGTTGCCCAGGCTGGTCTTGAACTCATAGGCTCAAGTGATTGGCCAGTCTCTGCCTCCCAAAGTGCTGTGAGTCACCATGCCTGGCCCTGGAAACACTTTTTCTCTTTCTTTTTTTTTTTTTTTTTTTTTTTTTTTTGAGATGGAGTCTCATTCATTTGCCCAGACTACATTTCAGTGGTGTGATCTTGGCTCACTGCAACCTCCTGGGTTGCAAGGAATTCTTGTGCCTCAGCCTCACAAATAGCTGGGATTACAGGCATGTGCCACCACTCCTGGTTATTTTTTGTATTTTTAGTAGAGATGGGTTTTTGCCATGTTGGCCAAGCTTGTCTCGAAATCCTGACCTCAGGTTATCTGCCCACCTCGGCTTTCCAAAGTGCTGGGATTACAAGCATGGGCCACCATGCCCGGCCCTTGAAACACACTTCTAAAACATCTCAAGCTGTATGTGATAGATAGGGGGCTATGGCTCTACACAACACAGTTGAAAAATCTATTCCCTCATTTCACAGTAAGAAAACTGAGGGTGAGGGTCATTACTCCCTCAGTAAAACTCCCATGATTCCACCACCACTGTTATAGCCTTAAATATTGAGATGCATTTTCCAAATAACCCCTAAATCTTCAGATTCTGAGTCATGAGAAAAAATACAATTGTGTTGGCTAGAATTATGAAGACAGTGAAGCATATTCATACATTTTGGAAGCTTTTTCAACAAAAGCTGAAGAGGGAAATTCTATTTAATCTCTCAATCAGAGAAATGAAATCACTAGAATGCTCCTCTTAGAGTCCTTTAGTTAACTGAGATTTTACTATCTTCAGCAGTTAAATACAATAGATTGTCAATGTATGAGACTCCATAAAGCTTCTATACCAAATTGATCTTTTTTTTATTTCATTTGGAGAGCAGGAAGGAGAAAAGGGTTGTCTCAGGTACAAAAGGGTGATCAAATTCCTCAGCTTGCAACATGCACAATGTATTTCTAAAACATATATGACCCTCCCCTTGTTTCCTCCTTTTGGGTTTGCTAATTATGAATTTTTAAATCTTTTCAGTAAAATAAGATTAAAATTGTTGATACCCCATTCACTAGACCAAATGCACATGCCCGTGTGAGTCCACACACACAGTACACACATGCAGGCACTCTCTATTAGAGTACAAAATTCCCAATCAATATATCAATGTTTTCTTTAAAAAAAGATAGCAAGACTATATAAAAGTTAAAATTTAAAAATTAACTTCAATGACAGTAGAATCAGATTAAAAGTAGCTAAGATATCTATTTCAAATGGCACTTATTTCTCAGCTGAAGCCTACTTTTCCATGAAGGCTGGTTTTGGATCCTCTCTCTGGGGCTGGATTCCTGTCATCCACATACCAAATATTCCAGATGCTGCAATGGCCCTACGGTCTCTGGAATGCTAGTGGCAGGAGCAGTGAATCCACAGTGGAGAAGACGCATGAGAGGGAACACCTAGTTGGGAATTCCATGTCAGTTGATTTGTCACATGACTGGAATTTCATGTTTGCTGACTACAGAAATGAAGTTTAGAAAAACAGAAGCAGGTTCATGTGACTGTTTTTTCCATATTGCACCAGCCATCTGTTCCTACATAGAGAAGTTCTGATTAAGAGGGAAGCCAAGGGAAAACTCCCTGTGTGTGACTCCAGAGAGTCCATTGGCCAGCCCACCTTATGGTACTGTTGGCTTATGTCCTCACAGAGCAATGAACATTTCTGATTTGGACCAGTCCTTTCTATTCAGTTGACGTCCTTGCCTCAGAGGTACATGCAGGATAGATGGGGCTCATTTTCCTAGAATATCAAGCTTACTTGGATATTGAGAGTGGTGAGGAGGACAGTGGAGAAGAAAGCATTCTGTTTTATATTAAATCAAACAGTATGGGATTGCATGTCACTACATTTTCACTTTCCTCTGCTGTAGAGGAACTGAGAGAGGGTCGGAGCCCAGGAATAAATGGTACTATGAAGAAATGTAGGGTAAAGAAGAAGACAGCCAAGCTGGGAATATGAACATGTCAATTCTAGCCATGGGTTGGATACTATCTCACTGTGTCACCTGGGAAAAATGCCTTTTCTTTGTTGGAGAAATTGTATTACCTTACCATAAAGTTATAATAATTTAGACAACATAGCATTGGCATATAGACATATAGCTAGATAGAAAAGACAATTGAGAAATAGACCCACACTTTTAAGATTAATTTATTTTCTATAAAATTGCCAAGGAATTCAATGACAAAGAAATAAACTTTCAAACAAATGGTGCTGAAATTATTGGATATGCATAATAACTAAATTTAAATCTTATCTCATGCCACATGCAAAATTTTTAACTTAAAATGGATCATAGACCTAAGGGTAAAAGCTAAACTTATAACATTTCTAAAAGAAAACTTAGGAGAAAACATATGCAGCCTTGGGTTGGGCAAAGTTTTTTTAAGAAAAAAAGGTAACAAAAATCACAGACATCAGATAAAAAAACATTGACAGATTTGACATCATCAAAATTATAAATTTTATACTTTAAAAGGCACTGTAAAGAAAATGAAAAGATAAGCCATAGACCAGGAAAAAATAGGTAGAAAACATACATTTGATAAAGAACCTCTTTCCAAGAGACATAATAATGTTCTTACTCAACAATAAAATAAAAAAATTATCCAGTTTCCACAAAAAATCTGAACAGACACCTCATCAAAGATGATATATGGACGGCAAATAAGCCCATGAAAGCATGCTCAATATCACTGGTTCATTAGGGAAATGCAAATTAAAATCACAATAAGATACAACTACATACCCTCTAGAATTATTACAATTCAAAAGACCCTACCAAGTGTTAGTGAGGATTTGAAACTACTGGAATACTCATCTGTTGCTAGTAGAAATGCAAAATTGGTACAGCAACTGGAACCCAGTTTGACTATTTAGCCTTTTGTTTTTATTTTTACTTTTATTTTTATTTGAGTCAGAGTCTCCTCTGTTACCCAGGCTAGAGTGCAGTGGTGCGATCATGGCTCACTACAGCCCTGACCTCCTGGACTCCAGCAATCCTCCCACCTCCGCCACCCAAGTAGCTTGGACTACAGGTGTGGGTGAATATGCCTGGCATTTTTTTTTTTTTTTCTTTTTTCCAGAGATGAGGTCTCACTGTGTTTCTCAGGCCGGTCTTGAACTCCTGAGCTCAAGGGATCCTCACACTTCAGGCTCTCAATGTGCTGGAATTACAGGCGTGAGCCATTGTGCCTGACTCCATTTTAAAAAAATAAAATGAAACATACACTTACCACATGACCCAGCAATCCTACTCCAAATTTACTCAAGAGAAATGAAAAAAATACATTCACACTAAAATTTGTATGTATATATTCACAGCAATTTTCTTCACAATGGCCAACAATTGGAAACCATGTCAATGTCCCTCAACTGTTGGAGAAGCAAGTAGATATATTTCCATATAACACTACTCAGTGATAAAAAGGATCAATCAAATGGAGGAAAAGCACTATGCTAAGTAAAATAGATCAGAAGCAGAAGACAACATGCTTTATGATTCCATTTACATAAAATCCTAGAAGAGGCAAAATTAAAATGATAGAAAACTAAAGTGATAGAACTCTATGGTTGCCAGGGCAAGAGGATTAACTCCAAAGGGGAGGAAAGAACTTTTGATGGCAAAGAAAATATTTTTTACATTTATTGGGTTGGTAGTTACATTACCGTATAGATTTGTTGAAACTCCTCAAATTAATAGAAAATTGTTAAATTCTACCGTACATAAATTACACCTCAATAAAGCCACATTTTTTAAAGGGGTTGGATTATGTAACTTTTTTTTTTTTTTTTTTTTTATATTTTAAGTTCTAGGGTACATGTGCATAACGTGCAGGTTTGTTACATATGTAAACTTATGCCATGTTGGTGTGCTGTACCCATCAACTCGTCAGCACCCATCAATTCATCATTTATATCATGTATAACTCCCCAATGCACTCCCTCCCTCCTCCCCCCTCCCCATAATAGGCCCCAGTGCGTGATGTTCCCCTTCCCGAGTCCAAGTGATCTCATTGTTCAGTTCCCACCTATGAGTGAGAACATGCGGTGTTTGGTTTTCTCTTCTTGTGATAGTTTGCTAAGAATGATGGTTTCCAGCTGCATCCATGTCCCTACAAAGGACGCAAACTCATCCTTTTTTATGGCTGCATAGTATTCCATGGTGTATATGTGCCACATTTTCTTAATCCAGTCTGTCACAGATGGACATTTGGGTTGATTCCAAGTCTTTGCTATTGTGAATAGTGCCGCAATAAACCGCTTAATTTCATAAAACATGATCTTTAAGGAACACGATTTTTTTTTTTTTTTTTTTTTGAGATGGAGTTTCGCTTTTGTTGCCCAGGCTGGAGTGAAATAGCGTGATCTCTGCTCACTGCAACCTCCACCTCCCAGGTTCAAGCAATTCTCCTGCCTCAGCCTCCTGAGTAGCTGGGACTATAGGCATGCGCCACTACACCCAGCTGATTTTGTATTTTTAGTAGAGACGGGGTTTCACCATGTTGGTCAGACTCACCTCGCACTCCTGACCCAAGTGATTCGCCCGCCTCGGCCTCACAAAGTGCGGTGATGGCAGGCGTGAGCCACTGCGCCCAGCCAGGAACATGGATCTTTTACAATAGGCCTGACCTTTGGCCCTAGAGAAATATATCATCCTTATTATAACTACTCAGTAAATAAGCCTGACCTATGCCCTGGAGGGGGACACAATTGCTAACTTTCAAGTTCTTTGCTGTACAAACATCCTTGGAAAGATGATCTGGAACAAAGATAGTCAGTGTCCCTGTTTGCAAGACGTGAAAAACACCTGAGTGACCCATGGAGAACTAATACCAGTCACTGATGCTTCCTCTGAACTTCCATGGGAGGAATTTTGAGTTCAGAGTTAAAACATGCCAGTTTAAAACCAGGTTAAGTTACTGCCAGCTAGACAAAGTATTTTGCTTCATTGGCACCTCAGTTTCCTTGTCTATTCAATTTTAAATAATGATCATTGTCTAGGAGTAGTTGGGTGAGCCAAGTACGATAATATATTTTTAAAGTGCTTTTTAAGTTCTAAGGAAATAGCCAAATAATTACTCTACTATGTGCTTTTAATATTTCATTCTCATATTATCAGATTTGTTGCCAACTTCTACTTCATATTCTTTCACTGCACTTAACACAAAACTTAGCAGATAGTAGGTATTCAATTAACCCTTGATGATAGTCTAATCCCTTGAGTAACGAGGTATAGTTGAACTCTCCCTCCAATTTCCCCTTAAAAACTCCATAGCCTCTTTTTTTTATTTTTTCTCCTCTGACCACCCTTTGCCAATCACCTTTAAGCTGGAGGGGAGAGGTGAAGAGCTAGTTTATTTTCCTGTAGAAGGCACTTGGACTCTTATTCCAGCACCTAATGGGTGGCTACTTCTATCTGTGGCAAGTCCTTAGCAGATGAAGAGGTGAGATGCTGTGATGCAGCCAGCATGCTTACCAGGCAAGAAATGTGTTCCCATATACAGCCAGCACTTAGCATGGTGTTCGTGTTCAACAGGGAATAAAAAATGGGACATGAGAAGTTAGTGGAAAAAGTCATCCCTTGTGTAATTACCTCTTTTTAAAAAACACTTTAACGGATCAACCCAAGAAAGGAGGCTCTTCAGTCACTTCTACAATGTAAGTGACAGCAGGGTGAAATCTAGAAAAAGAGATCTGAGTTGGGCCATCTCCCGTGGGTGATGGCAGAAGTTATGGTGATGATAATGGTGGTTGAGACTGACCCAACACACTGAAGACTAATATCTCACATAGAGGTTCTAAAGTCAGTGTATAAAGTGGAAAATATAAAAAGTCATGTCTACCCTTGAAAAATATCTCAGGAAGATGTCCCATTGGGTACCAAAACACTGTCTCTTAATAAGGCCAGTATAACCGGCCAGAGTTCCTCAGATGAACATCAAATGATATACTTGGCTTGTAACTTACCAGTCATATTTTTTTAAACAAATGCATTTTTAAACCCCATATTGTCCATGAGAGGCTCACACTGGGAGCACATGGGCACATACACCAATTGAGAAGAAGCAGGTCCCTGTCTTCCATTACTCCCTCCTCAAGGAGGTTGAAATGACAAGCAAAATTCTCTCCTTTACTTTCTGTCTTTCCCACAATGACTAAATCACTCAAATTAAATAGAAATATGTTGACACCCTGCCCCATCCTTAAAAGATTCTAATTTCCTTTCTTCACATTCTTAACTTTCCATTTCCATTTCTTGCTTGATTTACCTTAATTCTCATGGAAAATACTGGAAACCAGCAGACAGCTTTTTCACATGTAGGACATATCCAAGATTGATACAAAAGGTCATAATAAGTCTTTCCTCAGTTACATGATTAATGTACTCCGAGGCTTAGGAAAAAGCCAGTAATTGGGAAGGTTTAAGAGTACATCGAATGAATTCGTTGCTGTCAGAGACAATTCACCATTTCACTGACGGAGCCAGCAGCAGCCCTTCCGAGAGCAAGAAATAGCCATAAATCTAAACAGGAAAATATCCGAGTTTTGCTACCATGTCACATAAAATATCCCTTCTCAGAGCTAGAGGTATTTTTCAAAACTAAGTTAGAGCCGCAGCTGTGAATAAAACCAGGCTTATTCAAGAATGAGTAATAGAGACAACATTTTATAAGACTCCAAATTTGACCTTTCTTGGAAATTCTAATATCCAGCAAGAACTTGTCTTTGAGCTCATAAACATATAATTTCTTTGATTTTCTTCCAAATTTCCAATAAGCTGAGATTGCATTTGGAGGTGAAGTGGAACACTGTGAACAGGAGAGGAACACAGCAATTCCCCTTGAACAGAGGGTGAAACCAGAGGCCAGCGGGCTAGACTGTCCCACAAGTATGTTTGATTTGGCTGGTACAGTGTGGCCTAAGATAACTTAGAAAATGTTTGACTGAATTGCTAACAACAGAAACATTATAAAGATTTCACATTTTTTTTTTAAAAATCCAGATTTCCAGCTTCTCTTTGAAGAAATGAAATGACCTGGCAATATTGGGTTGATATCACTTCCAGGCAATATGAAGTTTGAGCTGAATAGAGATTGTCCCTTTAGACAGAGCAGGCAACGTCCAGTTTGTCACAGTCCCCACCACTACTTGTTATTTTCCAGATACCTGGGCCCAATGTCAGTTTCTCAGTTTTTCTCTGTCAAACTACTGTTATTTCATGTAATAGCACAGTTAAAAGGAAAGCAAAAGTTTTGTATTTATGTATTCACCAAAAGTGTGTGTCTGGGGGAAGAAGGAGATATGGAAGGACAGTGAGCTCTGGGTCACATGTTTGGGTTACCTGGTCTTTGCAAATATTTGAGTTTTTAATTTTCAACTTTAAATGTTTGCCTCCCTCAGGAAGCCTGTCCTATTAAACTGAGATTCTATCATTTGAAATGTTCCACACCAAAAGGTTTCTTTAGATACCAATGCAACTGAGATTTTAGAGGCAACATTTAAATGATTTTGCACAAATCATCCTATGATAAGTAATTCTGAAAGAAAAATGTTTCCACTGTCTTGGGTGAGTATATGGTCTCCCTCACTAACAGACCACCCTTTTAATTCGCCATCAATGTTGACATTCTCAGAGCTCCACTGACTTTCTCATCTGAGAACTTGGGAAAGGAAGTAGACATAGTTACAGCCTCTAATATGCAACCCTCTGAGTGAGGACAGGTTTGCCTGCAATAAAGTAATTATGTAATTGTTACAATAAAATATAATTTACCTCATCACTCCAACAGAAAAAGTAATTTTTTTCCTTATTGAAAGGCTCTGACTTTTCAAAAGATTAAAGGTGGTTACTGCAATATTTCAGAGGCAAGAGAAAAAAAAATTAAGGAATGAACATTGCTTTTAGCACAGCAACACAGCTAAAATGATCTGATTGTTGCAAGGACATTGTTCAGAATATTAGATGACTCTAAAGCAGTAACAGACTTTCTATATTTAATATGAGTCTTTGGACAAAATTAAATTTTAGGAACAGTATAAGGTCACACAGTCAATGTGCCAACACTTTTTACATTTATTTCAATCTCATCTCCCGCCTTGTCACCAGAGCCTTGCCTTCTCTCCGTCTCCATAAATAAACTGTGTTGACTCTTGAACCCACATTCACTCTCTTGGCTTAATTACCTTCCATGATAATGAACGCACTTCCGATTTCCATAAAGCAGCTCACATGGGAACCTCGCTTTTTATCTCCCCGCTTTGCTCATTTATGTAATAATTGCTGAAAAGACAGGAACTCTCCCTCCTTCTCTCCCTCCTTCTCTTCCCTCTCTTCATTTCCTTCTTCCTTCCTTTGTCACAATTATTTCTTTCTCTGTTTCCCTTCTTCTCTCCTCTCTCCCTTCCTTTTCTTCTTCCTCCTCTCTTTCTCCCTCCTCTCCTTTCTTCTCTTCCTCCTCTTCCTTCTCTCTTCTCTCTCTTTCCTCCTCCAACTCTTCTTTCTTGTCTTCTCTCTCTGCCTCCATATGCCTTTTTTTCAGTCTTCCACATCCCTTACCATGACCAAGCGTCTGCCTGCTTTTCCTCTCTCGTTCATTCACCACAGCAGTCTTATTCTATTTTGGAAGCTAAGAGATTTTTTCTTCCTGAGGTAATCACACTGGCTGTTTCCTCAGCCCAAATGCCCCACTCTCAGATCTGCCTTAGCCCCAGCTCACACATACCCTTCTGGGAGAGGGGATCGCCATGGCCCTCCTTTCCTCCACCCCAAGCTACTTACCACATCTCTCTGTTCATTTCTCTCACTGTACTGTCCCTCTGTAGCTATCTTGCTTCTTCTCTATGTAGTTTTTTGTTTTGTTTTTTGATTTTTTTTTTTTTTTGTCTGTCTCTCCCCAGATAGAATTTAAGCACCATGAAGTCAACTGCTGGTTCTACAGGCACTCAAAGAATACTTGTTGCTGAGTGAGTGGAAAAAGATCCATCTACCCTTTGCATGTGCTTCCTATTCTCTTGTAGAACCACTTGAGTACTCCTTTAGAGAGTTGAAAATCCAGTATCATAGGTCTTTGTTGGGGTAAAAATTATAGCAACTTATTAGCATTACAATTTTGTATGGTGGTAGGTGTGGAGGGTATCTAAGGCCATGGTTTTCAAATGTCTCATATGCATAATGAACACCCAATGCAGTAAATGCAAAGCCTGGAGCCCTCTTCCCAGAGATTTTGTTCTGGGGTAAAGCCATAACATCTTAACAAGAACTTGGAGATTCTGACACAGTCCATGGAGGCTATTTTGAAAAATACTATGCCAGCACTTAGATGGTGGTGTAGACTGAATTAGGTGATGCCCTTTCCCTATAAATTTATCTGCACACAAAAATTTAAAAAAGAACCCAGGAGACTTTTTGGAGGAAGGGGAATGGGACACCTCCCCTTCAAGGCTTAAAGTTATTACAAAGTGTCTGCTGGAGGATGAGTTGGTTCTGGCTGAGACCAGGTCCATTACCAGAGGATTACCACAAACCCAAAGAAGCGTCACCCACCATGAGGAAGACTGGTTTCTAGGCTAGGGCATGCACAAATGGACAGAGGGCTAGTTCAGGGGACACTGATACCCTTCCTGACCTACCATCCTCAGTGGATCTGAATGGAAAGAGCCCTTTCTAAATCCCTACCTTAAAGATCCAGAGCCAGGTTTTTTGATTGTTGTTCATTTTAATTGTGAGAAAATACAAAATACAGTGTTTTTTCAAACACTGTGGAGGGATAAGGTGAAGAGGGGTCACCCCAAAGCTCTACACTCTCTCGTGAAATACATCTTTCTCATCTAAAGCAGGACGATTCTCAGAATGAGCATCTTACGAAAATTTAGGATGAGAAATCTTGGGATCAGACTCCCTGCTCATCTGACTATAATTCAGAGTCAGTATAATATGCGAATTAAAAGAAATATGGCCTTATTGTGTTCTCGTAGGTTGCGGAGGTCTGGAGACACTGAAACGCTTAGAATTATAAAATATTAGCATTAGAAAGACCCTAAATGTGTCAGAGATGGGAAAATTGAGGATTGCAAGAGGAAGAGAGCCGTCCAACATCACATGGTTGCATAGTGCCAGATGCAAAATTCACTCATTCATTCAACCTGTTAAGTATTTTTTTGAGCATCTACCACAGGATGATGATAAACAGATAAACAGATAAATTCAATTTGATGATAAACAGATAAATTCAATTTGAAAAACATATATGAAATTCCTACTATCAGCATGGCACTATATGTGGATATGGGGGACATATCAAGGTAAATAAGATGCTGGCTTTCTCTTGAGGTGTTCACTGTCTCGTGGAGAGGAGGCAAATTCACATGCAAAAACCATTGTATAGTGTGATAATGCCACTCTCAATGAATGCGTATAATGGGGTCACATCGCACATTTAACTTACATTTAAAAAGTCATTCCCTTTATTCATAATAAAAAACAAATCTAATAACACAGATTAGTGTACTTGAGGCAGTTTATTATTAAAACGGAATGTAGTAAACCATGCAAACAAGCAGGAACACTTTAAAATCTATGTCATTAGTTATTTGGGAAATGCATAATAAAGCTACGAGAGACACTATTACATACCTCTTAGAATGTCTAAAATTTAAAAGACTGACCATATCAAGCATTGGTAAACATGTAGAGGAACTGGTATTCTCATACCCTGCTGGTGGGATTAAGTAGTAAAAACACTTTGTAGAACAGTTTAGAAAACATGCTTACTCCATTCAGTTAAAAAAGTTAAATATGGGCTGGGTGCAGCGGCTCATACCTGTAATCCCAGTGCTTTGGAAGGCCAAAAAGGGGAGGATAGTCTGAGATCAGGGAGTGCAAGACCTGCCTGGGCAACACAGCAAGACCCTGTCCCTACAAAAATAAAATTAGCTGGATGTGGTTGCATGCACCTGTAGTACCAGCTACTTGGGAGCCTGAGGCAGGAGGACTGCTTGAACCCAGGAGTTTGGGTTACAGTGAGCCATGATCCTGCCATTGCACTCCAGCCTGGTCAAAAGAGGAAGTCCCTGTCTCCAAAAAAAAAGATAAAAGTTAAATGTACACCCACCATGTGACTCCTAGGTCTTTATCCAAGAGAAAAGAAAGTCAAGATTCATCATTCAAATACTTATATTATACATGAATGTTCACAGCAGATTTCTGTGTAATTACCCCAAACTGGAAACTACTCAAATATTTATCAACAGGTCAATGATAGCCAAATGATCACACATCCACACAATGGAATACCACTCAACAATAATGAACTATCGAGACGTACAACACAAATGAATCTCAAAATAATTATGGTGAGTAAAAGAAGCCAGAAAAACAGCATATGATTCCATCTTTATACAGTTCTACAAAATGGAAAGTAGCCATGGTGTTAGAATGCAGACCAGCGGTGGTCTGGCGAGTCGTGGGTGGGGTGTAGTGGCAGGAACGAGGAATTTCAAAGAGGCATGAGGAATTTTTAGGGGATGATGATTCCACAGGTATATTTTTATGTCAAAACTTATCAGAGTATACACTTTATGCTCAGCTTATCGATAAAGCTGATTAAAAATAAAAACACAATAATAAGTCCTAGGATACCATGTTAAAAAAAAAAATAAATAAAAGATCAAGGGGTTTAGAGTAACAGAACCTGACATAGGGTGGGCTTCCAGCTCACAACACACCAGCTGTGAGAGCAAGCTCGAGACTCCCAACTTTTCTGAAATCCTTTTCTTACCTAGCAAATGGGGACAATAATTCTTGTCCTACTATTTTATGGGATGATAACGAGGAGCTATTAGAGGAACAAGCGCAAAAGTGTTTTGTAAAATTTTAAAACATTACACACTGAGTGATGGCTGTCCTCATCGGCACAGGACTCGCTCATCCCCAGTGGCAGGAAATCTCTCTGACGACCCGGTCAGAGGAAAGATGACAGGAGGGCAGAGAGGTACAAACACATCTACAGGGACCAATGAAGCCACGGCAAAGAGAGGTGCCTTTGATGACAGAAGGAAGGATGGAGGGGAAGGAGCCAGGGAGAGCTGAAACAGCAGCAAGGAATATTGCAGGTCAGATTCTGCGGGGCTGGAGACCAGGGGGAGGCTGGTGCTGCCACAACAGAGGAAAGAGTGAACCCAGTTGACAAAGGAAACAAAAGCGGAGGGCAGAGCCTGAGTCAGACTAGGACAAAAGAACTCCTGGGAACACAGGCTCGTGAACACGCACTCTGCCTCCCTCCCTGCCGCCAGACCGATCTTCAATCAACTGAGTCACCCACTTGCTCTTGGGAGGAACAAAACCAATCCTGACCAGGGCCACCCCCAGGCCTGGCTTCTGCTACTTCCCCAGCCTCATCACCTACCACTCCCCCCAGCATTGTGCACACTGCTCTTCTCTCAGCAGGGACCACGGAGACACAACACAGGCTCTTCCTTCAGCTGAGACTGCCCTGCTCTCCCCCATTTGCCTAAACCTCTACTCGTGCATCGGATCTAAGATTAGCTGTTGCTTTTTCAGGAAGCCTGCCTTGGTCTTCTAAACCAAATCGGATTCCCCCGTGATGCCCTTTCACAGTACCTGGTACTGTTCCTCTGCCACACATATCATTGTTGTATTTAGGTTGCTTCCTGGGATGGCTCAGTCAGGTTCCGTCTCTCCCACCAAACTGCAGCCTCCATGGGGACAGACAGCATGTCAACTTTTGCTCTCTGTTGCAATCCATGCACCTACTACAGACGCAAGACAGGTGATGAATAAAGGCATAAATCAGTCTTGTGAGAAAGACTTTCTTTGAAACCTTAAGAATTAAAGAGTAAATGATATGTGTATGTATGAGACTAGTCTACAAGGCATAATCTGCAATGTGGGCATATTTATTATCCCCATTTTACAGATGAGAACACTGAAGTTCAGAGAGGCAAAGTCACTTGCCTAAAAGCACACTGCTCATAAGAGACACAATCAGGAGGTGACCTGTGTCCTCCTGATTCCAAAGCCTGACCTTTTAACTAGCCCTTTTCCTCTAATTTTAAAAGAAAGGTTAATCCCTAAAACCCTGCCCAGCTCTGCCTTTCTCTGATCCTATAATCTCAGGAAAATTAGCTGGCGATCCCCCAACAAGTCAGCCCCCACCTGCAGTCTGCGTTAACCTTTCAGATCTCAGAGGCACCTGCCTACATACCCCTCCAGGAATGACACACTCTTCCACTGCTGGGCTGAGAACTGAGAAGAATTACAATCCAATTGACTCTGCAGGCTGAAAGAAATGCCTGTTTAGCTTACATCAGCAGGGCTGACTCTAAATTAATATTTTGACATCAATCTTCATCCACCGTGTGGCAGCTCAGAGCTGTGTCCTCCCCTGGGTAAGCCTGGGGCAGCCAGGTCCAGGGAGGGGGCAGGGTCAGAGGACCCCTGACCCCCTGAAGTCTAATAAATTGCTTTGCCGCATAGGAAACTGCTGCTCAAAGAGAGTCTCTCCTTCCAAGTACACAGGCTGTCCCCATCCCTGATACCTTAATCTTCAGGGGAGGTGGTGTAAAGGGAAAATTTCCCCCACAATCAGAATTGGTGGGAGAGTGGTCAGTCGTTAGGACATTTGTTAATAATTTATGGAGGTCTACCAGCCACCCAACATGCATATCAGATTTGCAGCTTTTAAAATTTTTAGTTTTACTTTTTTTTCTTTTCCTTTTTTTTTTTTTTTTGTGGGGGTGGGAAGGGTAGGGAGAGTGTCTCACTTTGTTGCCTAGGCTGGAATTCAGTGACATGATCATAGTTCACTGCAGCCTCAACCTCCTGGGCTCAAGCAATCCTCCCACCTCAGCCTCCCAAGCAGCTGGGATCACAGGTGTGCACCACTGCACCTGGCTAATTTCTAAATTTTTTGTAGAGACAGGTTTTCCCTATGTTGCCCCGGCTGGTCTTGAACTCCTGGGTTCTAGTGATTCTCCCACCTTGGCCTCCCAAAGTGTTGGGATTACAGATGTGAGCCACTATGCCTGGCCCAATGTGTGTCTTGTCATGGCCACAGGAAGACCTAGTTTTAGTCTAGTGTCTGTGGAATGGGATGGGGAATCTAGGGAACAAAATCTATTAAGTGTCTGCCATGTACCAGTCATCCCTGTCTCAATGGATTCTCACAATAATCCATCTGGGTAAATATTATTATCCTCATTTTATTGACAATAAAACAGGCTAAGACAGGTTAAGCTACTCAAAGTCATGCAGGTAGAACAGGCAGGATTAGATTTAAATTCAGGTTTGTCTGGTACCAGGTCTACCTAATGTCTAACGTCTGTGGGTTTAATAACCAACAGTTGGAACAAAGAGTTTAACACAAATTTTACAAAGAAATAAAAATTCAGTTATATCTAGACATACATTTAATGAATCACATTTGTGAAAAGGATACTGTTAGATCAGTGCCATTCAGAGAAGGATTCACAGACTGATGCCAGTCCATGAACTGCTGGTTACCAACCTACTGTGATAAGTTTAATACTAAGAGAAACCATTGAGAGACTTGGATAACAAGTTGACGTAGGCATAACGTCCAAGAATGTGATCATATAATTCATTGTTAATGTATTTTATAGAACTATTGATCCATAATAGATAGGAAATACAATTTCTAAGTGTTCCTTCTCTACCAATACCTTTTGCACAGCACCGAACTAGATGAAATTGGGTCTGTGGGTGTGGTATGATTTGAGATATACTACAGTGAGTACTTGGTCAAGTTCGAGGGTGAAGGTTCTTACAGACTCACCATTGCCAATCATATTCCACATTCTCCATTGCTGTGTGACCTTGGCAAAACTACTCAACTTCTCTCTGTAAAGAGAGATAATAATGGTGCTAAACTCCAAGGATTACTGTGTGAATCAAAAGAAAGTATCTACATGAAGTACTTAGTACAATACCAGGCACAAAGCAGTCACTCAGTAAATGCTAGCTGCTGCATTTATTGAGTGCTTACATTAAGCCAAGATAAATTGATGATGATTATTATTATCACTTGTCTTTTATTGACACCTGTTTTGTCATTAGAATGTATTCCTTTGGGTTATACTAGTAGCCTAATTTTGAAAACAAAATATCCCCTCCTATCCCCTGCCCTCAAAGAAAGATATTTAATCATATCGGCTCATTTACCACTAAGGCAGTGATAACTGGGGAAAGAGAAGATAAAGAAAATGAGAAAGACCCTAACGGCTCATAGGGATAAGACAATGCTGGGGATAGCCTGTGAAAAAATAATCTTGGTAAGGGAGGATCTTGAAATATGAAATTCTGGAGACATGAAAGCCAGGGATGAGGCTAGGTGGCGATTTGGGAGAGTTCTCTTGAAGAAGGCAGAGGATAACAGACATTCAAATCAGTAGCACAGAGCATAGTTAAGAACCAGAAACCTGGAGCCAGACGGCCTGGGTTTAAATTTTGTCTTTTCCATTTAGTAGCTGTGTGACCTTGGACAAGTTACATTTCCTTGCTGTGCCTCAATTTTTCTACTTGTAAAATGAAATAAAAATAGTACTAACCTCATAGGGTGTGAGAAGTCAATGGAAGTATGTGTGTATATATACACACATGTTCTTACACTGTGTCACAAATTAACAGCAGGAAGTTTGGAGAGAGCTGTCTATGGTTAGAATGTTCTGTTACCACTACTACGAATGACATTAATTATAGCAAATACTCTATAGGTCTCATTATGTGTCAGGCACATACACATATACATATTTCCACATCTACACACACACACACACACACTTATATATATGCACCACAACATTATCACCCTAAGAATGCATTGCAGATTATGCCAAAAAATATTCAGGGCTTCCTAATGACTTGTAGGACAAAGCCTAAACTCTAGATGAATACTATGATCCAACCCTGGTTTAATTTGTGGCTGCTGGAGGTATGTGATTTATCTACATTTTAAATGGGAATCAAAGATAATTTTTAATCAAAGTCTGGTTTTATTTTAATTGGAAGCTATTTTTAAAAGACTGAAAGGCTAAAACTCCTATGCAGGAATTTCAGGAATCTTATGAATGGAAAGGAAGGTATTTTGGAATGAGGAGGAAAGAAGAGACTTACTGTTGCCTCTCAAACCGTACTACTATCTTCTGCCTGCTTGTAAGGTGGGCTCCAACCAGAAGATTGTGGTGATGTCCTTACCCACAATTTGTCAATACAATCACACCCCCAACCCAGTCACTTGGTGACCCCTGCTGGCAACCCCTGGGTAATACACAAGTGGTGCAGGTGGTTCATGAGCCCTCCTGGGAGAGTATTTTTGACCCAGTAATATGCCTTTGGGTACCCACTGCCCAGATCTTGCTTGCTTTTTCTATGATTTTCCAGTAAAAAAGGAGCAGGGCCCCATGGAGAAATGGCTGATTCCAGGGTTGAGCAAGGAAAACACAAGATGAGCCTAGAGCACCCTGCAGCGTCTTAAAGACATGCTAAAAACCAAAAGTGCCTGCACCCTGCACCCCCATGTTTATTATATCACTTTTCACAGTGGCCAGGATATGGAGTTAGCCTAGATGTCCATGGATGGGTGAACGGGTGAAGAGAGTCTTGTATATGCACAGTGGAATACTGTTTAGCCATAAGAAAGGAGTCCTGTTTTTTGTAGCAGCATGATGGAACTGGATGGAGGTCAGTATGTTGAGTGAGATGGACTGGGCACAGAAAGACAAATATCACATGGTCTCACTCATATGTGGGAGATAAAAAATTGATTTCATGGAAGTAGGTACTAAAGTGGTAGCTGCCAGAGTCTAGGAAGTGGAGGCAGGTGGTGAAGAGAGGTTGGCTAATGGATACAAGCATCCAGTTAGAAAGTAGTAGTAAGGGCCGGGCGCGGTGGCTCAAGCCTGTAATCCCAGCACTTTGGGAGGCCGAGACGGGCGGATCACGAGGTCAGGAGATCTAGACCATCCTGGCTAATATGGTGAAACCCTGTCTCTACTTAAAAATACAAAAAAAAAAAACTAGCCGGGCGACGAGGCGGGTGCCTGTAGTCCCAGCTACTCGGGAGGCTGAGGCAGGAGAATGGCGTACAAAACCCGGGAGGCGGAGCTTGCAGTGAGCTGAGATCCGGCCACTGCACTCCAGCCTGGGTGGCAGAGCAAGACTCCGTCTCAAAAAAAAAAAAAAAAAAAAAAAAAAAAAAAAAAAAAAAAAAAAAAAAAAAAAAAAAAAAAGAAAGTAGTAGTAAGTTCTGGTGTTCAACAGCACAGTAGGGTGACTACTACAGTTGATAATGAATTAAAGTTTATTTCCAAATAGCTGAAAGAAAAGATTTGAAATGTTTCCAACACAAATACAAGATAAATGTTTGAGGTGATGGGTCAGCTAAATACTCAGATTTGATCATTATATCTTATATGTGTCAAAAATATCATATGTGTCCCAATTATTATGTAACAATTGAAAGGGGGGAAATAACATAAAATAAAATGACCAGAAAAAAATTCAGAAATCACAGAACATTATCTCTAACCCCACCACTGGTACCCTATGTGCAACTTTTGGTAGTATGAAACATTTTTGTTTTTGCGAAATCTTCAAAGAATTAGATTCCATAAGCTTCCCTCAGTAGCTCTTTCTAGCATTAAAGCTCAGGCTGTGTCTATACCTAGCTGAATTCAATTAAAAACTCATATTTATTTAGGAAACAAACTCCCATACACAGCATGGGTGCCAGTATTTCATTTAAAAAATGTTCATTCGTGAACATAAAGTACTTCTACCCTTAAAACAAAAGAAAAAGAATGGAGACACGTCAAAGAGAGTCAGAATCCAACCTGATAGAGCTCCTGATGTCCAAAGCTGGAATTTGAGCCCAAAATAAGTAACATGGTAGTGGATTATAACACAAGTATAAAATAAATATAATGATTTACACTGATATAAAGGATTGAGTTAATGAACATGAAGTAAATAAGAAGGGGAAAAATTTCGTTATAGAAAAATTTCAAATGATATAGGTATATATTATTATTAAGCCTAGGAAGTAAAGCTTAATCTCTCACCTTCTTTGAACATAGGCTGAACTTGGTGACATGTATTCAAACAAAAGAGTATGAAAAGGGGGAAAAATAGTAACTTTGCTGTGGAGAAATCTGGTAAATACCACCATAACAAAATGATTAAGGTTAGCATCACCAGCAAAGAGTTATGTTAATATTTTGTACCCCTGATGTGATGTGATGAGAAGGGCACTTTATCTCGGTGGCATTCTTCCCCAAAATGATTACCCCAGTCTAATCATGAGGAAACCATCAGACAAACACATACTGAGGGCCACATTACAAACATGTAAAACTGACCAATATTCCTCAAAATGGCCAAGGTCAAGTAAAACAAGGAAAGACTGAGACACCATCATAGACCAGAGGAGGCTGGGGAGAGACATTACTACTAAACGCAATGTGGCATCCTACATTTTATCCTGGGCCACACAGAAAAAGAACACTAGTGGAGAAATCTGGTAAAATCTGAATAAAGGCCTGAGTTTAGTTAAAGGTATATAATGATGTTGACAAATTTACCATGGCAAGGTGAGATTCTAACACTACAGGAAACTGAGTGAGGCATATACAGAAACTCTTTGCATTATATTTCAACTTTTCTGTATATCTAAAATTAGTCTAAAATTTAAAACATATATATACTGTGTAATAGCTATTGAGGAGACTCAGAGCAAGAGAATTCAGTCTCCTGGACGCTGGTAGATTTCTGAATAGACTACCAGGTAACTCATCAGGACCTTGTCTCTGTCTGGAGAGTGAGGGCCTAGGAGGGGAACCAGCAATGTTAACAACAGGCTGACCATGAATCCATGAAAGCACCTACCCAGCCAATCAGCACATGAGAGGAAGCAGAAGCTTCACATGCTCTCAGGTGGGCTCACCCACAGTCCTTCCACAATAAAAAGAAAAAGCTTATCAATGTGGCCTGTGCTAAAAGACAATAGTAAATGGCCCTATTTTCTTCTTTATTTTCTAGAATTTTTCATCCCAATAGCCTAGTATTCAAGGGGGGAAAAGAAAGAAAGGAAAGGGGGAGTGCCAGGAGAATCATATTATAATTTAATGAGACATGACTTTTCAAGATGGTACAATGGCAATACCTTTTTGGCCACTGACCCCTCTTCCATGGTCAAACAGAAACATTGTCCATCAGAAATCAGACATATAAATTGGTACCTTATTTGACCTATTGTTAGCATTTGACACACTTGATAACTCATTCCTCCTTAATGCATTTTCTTCATTGGCCTTCAGGACAACATGGTGGCTTGGTTTTTCTTCTATATCACTCATCAGTCCCCAGTCTCATTTGCTATTCCTTCCTCCTCTCATCAACATTTAAACTAGGGCTTGAACTTCTTTTTCTTATCTTTCTACAGTCACTTCCTTGTAATATCCAGTCTCATGGCATTTAGATGCTAAAATGTTCCCGAATTTGTTTCTTCATCCCAGATGTCTCTCCTGAACTCCAGACTCACATTCCAAATGTTTATTGGACATCTCTACTTGGATGCCTATTGGAATTTTCAAACTATACATGTCCAAAATGGAACTACCAATCTTCCTCATTGCCCCAGCCCCCACCCAAATTCCTGTTCCACTCACAGCCTTCCCATCATGGCAACTCAATTTTTACAGTTGTTTGAGCCACAAATTTTGCAGTTGTCTTTGACTCTTTTCATTCTCTCACAACTCACAGGAAATCTTGCTGGCTCTTCCTTCTAAATACCCAGAATCTAACCACTTCTAACTGCCATGGCTGCCACCTGGTCTGGTCTGAGCCACCATCACCTGTTGCCTGGATGACTGCAATAACTCCTTACTGGTGTCCCTGACTTGCCCCTCCTAGAGTCAACTCTCAGCCAGCAGCTAGGATATGTTAGATTATGTCTCTTCTTTATGCAAAACCCTGTCATGGCTCCCCATTTCACTCAGAGTAGAAGCAGAAGTGCTTACAAGACCCCATGCGATCTTCTCTTGGGATCTTGGGTGCCTCTCTGTCCTCTACTCCCTCCCTCCCTGGCTCACTCTGCTCCATCCCTATTACCCTCCTCAATGCTCCTCAATCTTCCCCTAGGGCTTTTACGTGGGCTGTTCTCCCTGCCTATAACTCTCTTCCTGCAGATATACACACAGATAACTTCTAGTCTTGGCTCAAATTGTAAGGTTACTAGATAAAAATAAAGGCCACCCATTGAAATTTGAATTTCAGATAGACAGTGACATGGACATGCAATTTGGAACATACTACATATACTAAAAATTGTTTGTGATTGATCTAAAATTGAAATTTAACTAGTATCCAGCACTTTTATTTGCTAAATCTGGCAATTCTACTCAAACATCATCTTATCAATGATGCCTATCTCAATCTTCCTCTCTAAAATCCTACTTACCCTTCTCACACTCTGCTCTCCTCTTTTTTTGATATACAACCTAACATGCTATGTAGTTTACCTATTTATCACCTTAATCTTCTGTTTCCCTACACTGTCATGTAAAGATTCAGAGAAGGAATCATTCATTGATATATCCCAAGTGCCTAATACAAGGCAGGCACATAGTAGGTGCTCAATAAACACTTGTTGAATATGTAAATATCTTAAGGGGTTAAGAGTTATTGCACTTCTGCATCCTAGCAAGTATTGTACTAGGCGTTTGGGATCCTCACAATAACCTTGCGCAGTACACGTTATCTCTTTTCCACAGTCAAGGCTCAGGGAGGTTTGGTAATGCCCCAAGGTCATGCAGCTAGTACGTTGCAGTTCTAGGAGATAAATGCAGTTCTGCCAAACTCAGCAAGCCATTCTCCTTTAGCTGTGCTAGGAAAGGATCAGGCAGATCTTGTCAAGGGAAAATTACTTATTCATTTATTTTTGGTAAGAATTTATACAAGAGTTCCATTTGGTGTGTGGAGCCCATTTAATTTGAGAAAATGATCCTTAGATGATTGTTCTTAGTTTGCACTAAATGTCATTCTGCAGATGTATGGGACAGAATGCAAGTGATTGCTCTCCACAGCTCTGTGGGCTCTTGTTCTATATCAAAACGGTTTTGATTCACTCGCCTTCTCTCACGTTCAAAGCACACATTTGTTAAATTGTTTCAAGATGTCTCCAAGGTACAATTTTGTTTTATAGTTACTGTCATCCCAAACTATTTAATGTTAATTTCTTACAACCTACTCCACTGTCAGCTTCCCTCATTGTTGATATTTATTTCCCAGCTAAATGTGCATTTATTTGTTGATATTTTTATTAAATTAGACCGTAATAAATCTGTCGGTGTTTATATCTTCTTTCCCTTTGCGCTCTAGAATTTAAAGTAAGTTGATGTGTTTATTAACTGGCTGACCAGTTGCCCTGAGCAACAATAAAGGGTAAGTGCTGTGATGTTAAACCATGGCAGGGAGTTGGGGAAAATTCTAAAGCCCCCTGTGGTGTCTTGGCACATCGTGAGGTCCAGGACTGCTTCTGATGCCTTTGAATAAGGACCTCCAGAGAGATAGTTAAAGAAGACATCACTGTCCATCCCATGCATCACTGAGAACTTGGAAAGGAGGATGGGATACCAAGAAAAATCTTGAACAGTGAATAGGGAGCCTAAGAAATGACCTCTGTCTCCTGTTGCCTGATCAGAAAGTGTAATAGATTGATAAAGAACATAGGCTTGGGTGTCAGACAGATCAGAGTTGGCAGCTTGCTATCTAAGTTTGGGTAAGCTACTCAAATTCTCTAAGCCTGAAATATCTCATTTATATATTGGAATTAATTATAATGTCAAGCACATAGAGTAATTATAAAGACCTAATGAGATAAGACACATATATGTTTAGCATTATACCTAACATAATGTAACTGCTCAAAAAATAGTGAGTGACTGCCATTATTATTTTCTTGCTTTGCTACAGATTCCATTTTCTTCCCCTACCTAGTTCTGTCTGATTTCTGCTGCCATCCTGTATCACATTTGCCTATTCTGAATTACCTGCACAGGAGCCGTGATTCAGAATTATGACTTAGCCAAGTCAAACTTGGAGTGCCTTGTTTCAAATTCAGGCCAAGATGCTTTCAGTTCACTTAAGAGAAATCTAGCAGCATAGAGTATTAGAACAAGCCCAAACTTTGATGACAGAGGACCTCCCTCACAGACCCTAGTAATTTTTTCAGACTTGGAACAGCTTGAGCAAGCCGGATTAATTTCCCAGAAACTCAGTGTACTAAACCATAAAGTGGGTACAATTTCTTATCAGCCTGCTACCTCCCGTGTAATCACTTAGTAAGCTGCAATGTTTAGACAGATATTCATGAATATCTTTTTCAGCAATTTAGGCTTTATGGAAATGAGAGAAGAGAAACTTTTGTTGGATCCAAATTGAAGGAGTAAATGAAGAGGACAATGATTATGTTTTGTAGTTACTAGGATGATCTTGGATGGCTATGATTTGGGGAGGCAGTAGAATGAATTGATAGTGTCCTTGGGGACTTTGCAGACTTATGTCACATTATTAGGTACATCTTCAAATCTGATGCAGGATGAAAAATACAGTTTGCTATGAGTAGCTTCCAGGAGTTTGGTTTTACTTTAATTTTCTACTAACTAAACAATATAATGCCTAATCAAAAGTTATATAGAATTAATGCAGCTAAAGAAGCATGTTATTGCTCCATCAAAGGCACCATATTAATCTACCTACTACCAATAATGAGAATATAATTGATGTAATAAGAGATTAACTTCCTTAGATGTATCTAAGGTTTCAGCCATTGCCCAGCAAATTATCTGCTTAAAAACACATGTGTCAATATTAAATCCTGAAACCTAAACTGTATAAAAGAGTTATGCAAAACAAGCATGAAGGGAAAGGAAACTGCAATAAGAGGCTTTGAGGGGCAGTGTAACGTATCAGAAAGAACACTGGATTCAGAATAAAAAGTCTTGCCACACGAGACCTCATATAAGCCCTGAGCCTTGGTTTCTTCATGCATAAAAGGGGCACTATCCACTTCTGGGGCTATTGCATGGATCAAGTATGTATCATATGGAAAAGTATTCTGGGAAATCCAAAGTGGTACACATAGGTATGAAGCTGTGGAAACAATGAAACAAATTAAAAAGTCAAGACCTTGGTTGAGAGGATTTCCAACCCTCCATTCTTTCCTAGAGGTGGTCCCTCAGCATAGTGAAAATAGCCCTGAAGTTAGGGTCAAAAACCAGATATGAGGTCCACGTTCACTAATTAATGAGTGTGTGTTTTTAGTTGAAGGCAGGAGTTCCTCCTACAGAAAATGGAAACAACCCTTTCTTACTTCACAAGCTTTTGGTAAACTACATTGATATAAAGTATGAAAAACATATTTTGTAGACTTCAAAGCGCTCTACAATATAAGAAAATATCTTCAGTAACATCATATTTTTTATAGAATCCAATAGAAAACTACTTTATCTTTTCTTTCTACTTTTGATGTTGTCTTCATTCATCTCCCCCCACCCCATTTTCCCTAGAGTTTAACTCTACTAGAAATTTATTGTAATTTGTGCATAAAAGCAAAATATTTAGTGAGCACATGAAATAAATGTGTCTTGCATTGATTGTGGGGGTCATTTTGATTATCCATTACAACTTGATGAGCCTTTCTAAGATTTACTCCATTTGTCCAAACTTCTCAAAGCCTATTTTTTTCTACCTCGTCAGTCCCCATTGATCTCCTTATTACTAAAGTTACTAGCTTGTCTCTTGGAATGAAAGTTATGCTTCTAACCATGACCTGCCAGCCCCACATGGAAGGCCCTGCCTCTTCCTTGGTCTCAATTCCCATCCCACTCTTCTTCTCCAGGCAATCTGCCCTTCCTTATCTATCCTTCCAACACAACATACATGTTCCTTCTCAGGGCCTTTATATCCAATGACATTCCCCTGCACCTGTAACACCCTTCCACAGATTTTTCACTGGCCTGCTTCCATTCCCTTCTCTAGTCTTAACTCAGATATCGCCTCCTTGGCGGGGCCTTCTTTGGTCACAGTGTACAGTAGCCCCAGGACTCCAGTCTCTCTGTGCTATGTTGCTTCATTTCAGAGTATGCTTTCAACTCTACACAATCCAAGTCAGTGGTTCTCAGCCAAGGGCAACAGTGGCACCTGAGGGGAGGTTTGGAAATGTGTGTGGACAGCTTTGATTGACGTTTAGTATCACTTAGCCTCATCCAGTGCCTGCTAGGAGGACAGTTAATGGATGAGGCTGGGTGAATGTGATGCCTGGGTGGATCTGCACATGGAGAATCATCCCCCCACAAAATGTTGAAAAATACTGATTAACTTTCCTATTATGTGTTGCCCCCATTTGGAATGTAACCTTCTATATTAGTTTCCTATTGCTGCTGTAACAAATTACCACAAACTTAGTGGCTTAAAACAACACAAATGTATTATTTACAGTTCTGGAGGTCAGAAGTCTAAAATCAACAGGCCTGTTTTCCTTCTGGGGAGTTCAGGGAAGAATCCAATTCCTTGCCTTTTTCAGCTTTTAGGAGCCATCTACATCATTTGGGTCATGACCTCTTCCTCAAGTCATTCAATATCTTTGCTTCCATTGTCATTTCTCTTACTAATGACTCTTACCTTTCGCCTCTCTCTTATAAGGACCCTTGTATTACATCAGGCCCACTAGGTAATACAGGATGGCTCCCTTGTCTCTTAACTTAATTACACCAGCAAAGTCCCTTTTGCTATACAAGGTAAAATTCACAAATTCTAGGCATTAGGATGCAGACATCTTTGGGAGCCCATTACTCATCCAACCATAGCTGCAAATGAATAGGAACCCTGTCTTGTTCTATGTTATAGGCCAGGATCCTAGCACAAGTTCTGACACACAGAGGTGCTCAGAAGATATTTGATGCTGGGTGAATCAACGTCAAGTCAATTGTTTACAACAGCCTAGTAAACATGTCTGTGGGCAGGCTCTCATGTGAGTGCTGCCGTATAAAATAAAGCTGCAGTTTATAACAATGTTGTTCTCCCTTATGGAATATGGATTTATTCATATTGAAAACTGTTTTACAACAAGCAGAGTTCTTACTCAAAATCTGCATGGTGATTTTGTCAGAATCTGCTTCAATCTGAACTTTCAGAATAAAACTTCCCACAAGATACCCTAAGTAATAAATCTTTTCACTGGCTGTTTTCACAAGGAATTGGATGTAAATGAGGAAAGGGAGTTAATTCTGCTAAATAATGCCTCATTTCAAATGCTATAATGAAGATTAGTGTTTGAGGCAGTTGGTGTCATAAAGCTTTCCCCTTGGAGGTTGTGTCTGAAGGAATGTAACATGTCTTAGTCCATTTGTGTTGCTATAACAAAATACCTGAGACTTGTAGTTTTCAAACAGTAAAAATTTCTTCCTCACAGTTCTGGAGGCTGGGAAGTCCAAGATCAAGGCACTGGCACGTTCAATGTCTAGTGAGGGCTATTCTCTGCATCCACGATGGTGCCTTGTCACTATATCCTCTTGAGGAAATGGATACCGTGTCCCCACGTAGGAGAAAAGATGAAAGGGATTATGCAGTTTTGTGAAGCTTTTTTAATAAGGGCATTAATCCAATTCATAAGCACAGAGACCTTACGGCCTAATCACTTCCCAGAAGCTCTACCTCTTAACACCATTGCCTTCAGGTTTCAGTTCCAACACATGAATTTTGGAGGGACAGGTACATTTAAACCACAGCATAACAATACAATGTAGATTATCCAGAGAGCATTGCATGGAACTCAAGCCTCAAACCAAAATATTTGCAAGTTTTGTCCTTTGGAAATTTTTTCTTGACTCAAACTGAGAGGAGTATGGCATTGCATAAATTCCTAAGGCCAGTCTGACACATACAATTGACAAACCTATCCTTTCTATGTGCCTTGATACCTACCTCTTTTGTCCTTTGTGCTGAACAGGGGTTGAGGTCTCTGCTGTACAGATGATCAGCGCTCAGAGAATAAAAATAATAAAAACAGCAGAGGCAGCACCAGTATTAGATATTAGATTGCCTGACTTTCCAGCCAGGCCTCCCCTTTTCACTTCACTGCAGACAAATATGCCCACGCTCCTTCCAAGATAGGATCCTCTGAGCCCAGGGGAATGTCAGAAAAGGGCTCTTTGCTGATAGAGAATTTGCAAAAATCAACTGTGGAACTCAATTATGGGGGAAATGGTGGTGTCTTGGAATTCTCAGACCCAGCATAAAAAGGGGTACTAGAACCTTCTTAAATCATTCTAATCCAAATCAACCCGGGTTGCCTTAGTAGCAAGTAAAATGAATGCAGAGGTGGGAAGAGGGCAGTGATGTGGAGACATGGGGACACTCGAGGTGAATCACTGTCTTCATCAACTACTACATGTATCAAAGGAAAATTCTCATTTACAGAGCAGATTATATTTGCTGCTAACTTCAGCAGGCTTCTGACAAGCTATGGAAGAATAACTCTTTTTTATGGAAATTCAATCTAGTTTGATGCTGGGGAGCATGGGCCCATCTAAAATGTTAAGTGACAGGAGCAGCAATGCATCAGGTATCTGTTCAGGCAAACAGGGCCTGATCCATGGGCCATTTCCACATGAGCACTTGATAGTCAGCCCTCTCTCGCTGTCACCATGGAAGCAGTGGGAAATCATTAATGCTTTTACAGACACTTCAGGGTAGGGGCCAGGAAATAGCCTCTTCAAATGGTATATTGGAGGCCCTTCTGCTTAATTCAGACCAGCACACTCAGCTGATGGACTGAAGGTTTTGTGCAGAGAGCTTGCAGGTTGGAAGAATTCTCTCTCTCATTCTCTTGCTCTCTTTTCTCTCTCTCTCTCTCTCTCTCTGTCTCTCTCTCTCTCTCTCTCTCTCATTCACAGCCCCAGAAATACAATGCTCTTCTCTTTTTCAAGGCAGCTGGGGCCGAGAGGAGAAAGCAAGCATAGAGAGTCAGGATGCCCAGCTTTGTGTCTGGACTATAACATCCCATCACTCTTAACTTTGAAAAACACATGTCCCTCTTCAGAATCCATTTCCTCATCTGTCACATAAGAGATGTAGTGGGCTATGGTGCTTATTGTTCTTTTGCCTTTTCAGAATTCACTCTTATCCTCTTTGTTTGGTAATATTCTCCCTTTTATTTTGGAAAATTCTTTCCCTTCTCTGTGGACCCTAAAGATTTCCCACACCCATATGCACAGCCTTGGCCTGAGAGGTGCACAGGAGGCAATGATTATGTCATTCACAGTTCCCCACTCCCTGGCCAGGGAAGAATTAAAGGAAAATGACCCTAGGAGAACCAGGGAGACTTGCCTGGTTTCTAAGTCTTGCTCTGCCTCTTGCTGGCTTTGTGAACTTGGACAACTTTACATAATTCCTCAGTGTTTTAAGAATAGATAATCATAATGCCTTCCTCACAGAATTGTGTAACAGAATTCAGGATTAAGTACAGGCATACCTTGTTTTATTGTGCTTCACAGATAGTACATTTTCAAATAAACTGATGGTTTGTGGCAACCCTGCATCAAGCAAGTTTATCGGTACTATTTCTCCTACAAGCTGGGCTCACTTTGTGTCTCTGTGTCACATTTTGGTAATTCCCACAATATTTCAAACTTTTTCATTATAATTGTATCTGTTATGGCAACCTGTGGTCAGCAATCTTCGATATTACTACTGTAGTTGTTGTGAGGTGCCACAAACTGTACCCATGCAAGGTGGCAAACATAATCAATGTCATATGCGTTCTGAGTGCTCCACTAGCCATCCATTCCCCACCTCTCTCCCTCTTGTTGGGCCTCCCTAGACCCTGAAACCCAATAATATTGAAATTAGGCCAACTGATAACCCTACAGTGGCCTCTAAGTATTCAAGTGAAAGAAAGAGTTGCACATCTGTCACTTCAAATCAAAAGCTAGAAAGAATTAAGCTTAGTGAGGAAGGCATGTCAAAAGTCCAGGTAGGCTGAAAGCTAGTCCCCTTCATGCCAAATAGTTAGCCAAGTTTTGAATGCAATGAAAAAGTTCTTGAAGGAAATTAAAAGTGCTACTCCAGGGAACACAGGAATGACAACAAAGTAAAACAGCCTCATTTTTCATGTGGAAAACATGTTAGTGGCCTAGATAGAAGATCAAATCAGCCACAGCATTTTTAAGCCAAAATTTGACCCTCTTGAATTCTATGTACTCTGAGACAGGTGAGGAAGCATGAGAAGAAAAGTTGAAATTAGACAGGTTGGTTTATGAGGATTATGGAAAGAAATCTCTCCATAGCAAAGTACAAGCTGAAGCTGCAAGTGCTGATGTAGAAGCTGCAGCAAGTTATCCTGAAGATCCAGCTAAGATAATTGATGAGGGTGACTACCCTAATGGCTTTTCAATGTAGACAAAACAGACTTCTGTCTGAAGAAGTTGCTATCTAGGATTTTCATAGCTAGAGAGAAGTTGATACCTGGTTTTGAAGCTTCAAAGGATAGGTTGACTCTCTTGTGAGGGGCTAACACAGCTGGTGACTTTAGATTGAAGCCAATGCTCATTGGCCAGTCCAAAATTCCTAGGGTCCTTAAGAATGATGCTAAATCTACTGTGCCTTTGCCCTACACAGTACATCTATTTATGTACTGTGGTTTACTGAATATTTTGGAGACTACAACTTCAGAAAATATTCCTTTCAAAATATTACTGTCATTGACATTGACACCTGGTCACTCAAAAGCTCTGATGTAGATGTACAAGGAGATTAGTGTTGTTCTCATGCCTGTTAACACAACATTCATTCTGCAGCCCATGGGTCAACAAAGAATTTCAACTTCTGAATCTTATTATTTAAGAAGTACATTTCATAAGACTCTAGCTTTCATAGATAGTGATTCCTCTGATTGATATAGGCAAAGTAAATTGAAACCTTCTGGAAAGGATTCACCATTCTAGATGCCATTAAAAATATTCATGATCATGGAAGGAAATAAAAATATCCACATTAACAAGAGTTTGGAAGAAGCTGATTCCAACTCTCATGGGCAACTTTGAGGATTTTAATGGAGAAAGTCAACAAAGGTGTGGTGCAAATAGCAGGAGAGCCAGAATTAGAAGTGGAGTCCAAAGATGTGACTGAACTGCTGCAATCTCATGATAAAACTTGAATGGATGAGGAATTGCTTCTTATGGGTAAGCATAGAAAATGGTTTCTTGATGTGAAAGCTACTCCTGTGAACATGGTTGAAACGACAACAAAGGGTTTGAAATCTTCCATAAACTTAGTTGATAAAGCAGTGGCACAATTTAAGAGGATTGACTCCAATTCTGAAAGAAGTTCTATTGTGGGTAAAATGCTATCAAATAGCAGCACATGCTACAGTGAAGTCTTTCCCAAAAGGAAGGGTCCTCAGTACAGCAATCTCTACTGTTGTCTTATTTTATGAAATTGCCCACAGTCACTCCAACCTTCAGCAATTATCATCTTGATCAATGAACAGCCGTCAACATGAAGGCAAAACCCTCCACCAGCAAAAAAGATTACATATGACTCTCCAAAGGCTGATAATTGTTAGCAATTTTTAGCATGAAGTATTTTTAGATTAAGATATATACATTATTTTTTCAGACATAATACTATTTTTTACTTAATAGACTACATGATATTATAAACGTAAGTTTTGTATGTGCTGGGAAACCAAAACTTTCATGTGACTTATTTTATTAGTGATATTTGCTCTATGGCAGTGGTCCGGAATCAAACTCACAATATCTCCAGAGTATGCCTATGTGAAGCAAGGAGCACAAAGTAAACACTCAATAAATGTTAGCTATATTATTTCCTTACTATTATTATTTTCAGTATTGTTATGCAGATAATGAGAGTTTTCCTCTATCTTCTGGGGTTGAGAAATTGACATGTGTGAAGTTGAGGATTCCAGTACCACCTCCCTGGCAGCATGG
The DNA here is from genome assembly GCF_007565055.1 of Rhinopithecus roxellana. NCBI lineage: Eukaryota > Metazoa > Chordata > Mammalia > Primates > Cercopithecidae > Rhinopithecus > Rhinopithecus roxellana. The sequence goes on from NC_044551.1 coordinate 35,840,126, forward strand.
AAAAAGCCATCTGCAACAGGGGAGAACAACGACAAAGAAATGCAAAGTCAAGTAATGGGATTAGAGACAGAGCCCCAGCAACTTTGATAAAATCGCTTAATTCACCCAGACCTGAATGTTAGCCTCAGGAAATGCCAGTTACGTTGGATGATAAATCCTTGTTTCCTTTTCCCTAAAGGCAGTTGAACTGAGTTTATATCATCTTCAAATTAATAAAGGAGATTTGATTAGACAATTTCTAAGAGTTCTCCCATTTTTAAAACTATTTGGCTCCATCATTTTATGCTACTTATTCATCATATATTTAGGACTATCTAAAGTATAAAGGGGACTTTTCTTGGAAAGACGTTAACGTTCAGATATTTTCATTGCAACAAAATTGTCCACAGATGTTTAGAGTGGAGAAAGTTTAGAGGATTGATTTAATTGAGCAAAAAAATCTATATATGACCAATATGAGGAAAGGCATTTAAGCCGGGGCCTGACATCTAAATAGGACTTGTCACAGTGAAGAGTGGGAAGAATTCATTCTCATTGGCAATCAGGGAAAGGCAAACCAAGATCACAATAAGATACCAATTTACACCATTGCAACAACACTAATCAAAAATACTTAGCATCATTGAACTTGTTCCTTTGTACCACTGGAGAAAGTGTGGGACCATGAGATTTCTTGTACATTGCTCTGGAGTATAAATTGGTAGAGTAACTTTGGATAACATCCATTATATTGATATTATAAAGTTATCACATATCCTACAACTCAGGACAATTAGCCTCCTAAGACATCTACCAAAGAGTAAGCTTGTACAGCAGGAAACCTGTATAAGAATGTTCACAGTGGCACCATTCATAACATCAAAAACCTGGAAACAGCCCAAATGCATGAATCTTAGCAATATGATATTGAATGAAAAAGCCCTAAAAGATTATAAATAGTATGATACCATTTTTATAAATAAAAGAAACTTGAATTAAATTACATACATTTTCAGAATACATAGAGGTATGTGTGAGAGAGAGCAAGAAAGAGAGAAAGAGAGAGAGAAGGAGAAAGAGAAAGAAAGAGAGAGAGAGATGGAGGAAGAAAGACAGGAAGAGAGGCAGGAAGGGAGGGAGGGAGGAGAAAGATAACTCAGGATTCTGATGGAGTTTCTTTTGAATGGAGGGAAGCAGGAGGTCGAGGTCAAAATACTAGAGAATCTCAAGAGTAGAGGTAAGTTGTTCATATTCTTATTTCCAAACTAGTTCCAGTGTAAAGAGTGTCTCATAAGCCAAGGATTATGATTAATCTAATTCTATGCACTTTTCTTTTAAGAAAAAAATGTCAAGGAGAGCATTATACACAGAGAAATTAGCTTAATTTAAAGCTCTTTCTGATCCTCCCTGTCCTTCCTAACCTCATCACCAGTGGCTAAAGCTGGACTGTGTGTGTGTGTGTGCATGTATGTGTGTGTATATATAACTTTTTTGCTAAGGGGTACAGGGAAGTTAGGGAACTAGTATAAGGTTAGAGAAGTCACAGAGAGCATATCATTTAGGGGCTTTTAGGCTATGAGGACTTGGTCTTTTATCTCAGATGCAGCAGAAAGCCACAGAAGGCTTTAAGCAGAAGAAAGACACAATAGTATTTAGGTTGTAAAGGATGCAGAATAAAGATTGGTTTGAGGAGCAGGAAGGCAGTGGGAATGAAAGCAGAGAGAAGTGAGGAGCTTCTGTACTCCATCTGGCAAGGGAGACCTTAGTACCTAGGACCAGGGGGCAGCAGTGGTTACAGGGAGGAGTGGACTAATTTAAGAATGTTTAGAGACAAAAACTGCATCTTTGTAAGTTTTCCATTTTCCCAGTGTATAAGTCTGTTCTCACACGACTAATAAAGACATACTTGAGACTGGGTAATTTATAAAGGAAAGCAATTTAATTGACTCACAGTTTGGCATGGCTGGGGAGGCCTCAGGAAACTTAAAATCATGGCAGAAGGGGAAGCACACATGTCCTTCTTCACATGGTGGCACAAGCAGAAGTGCTGAGTAAAAATGGAAAAAGACCCTTGTAAAACCATCAGATCTCGTGAGAACTCACTCACTATCATGAGAAGAGAAGCACGGAAGTAACAGTCCCATGATTTAGTTACCTCCCACTGGGTCCCTCCCATGACACTTAGGGATTATAGAAACTACAATTCAAGATGAGATTTGGGTGGGGACACAACCAAACCACATCACCCAAAGATAAGGTGTTCATCCATAATGCTCTATACATCATGTCAAGTGACTAATTTCCACACTTGTAATTAAACATTCAAACAGATCTATTCATTGGAGGTGACTGTATTTCACCAGAAGCCCTCACAAAAGAGGTAGTTTTTGAAAAACTTCAGCTAGCAATGCCAGTTAGTGTTTGTTTTCCAACATGCTGCAGCTGTAATTGGGAAATAACTGAACCATGTACTCATTAGAAAGGGAAATGAATGGCCTCTTGCAACCCTTCCCTCAAGTTTATGACTTGGAAGCCTAGACCATAAGAACTATCCCAAAAAAAAATCCAAAAGTGATCAGAAGCTTCGATCATGCTCTCCCGAATAAGAAGGTGAGCCTCATCATACTGCCTATAGCCAGGATGCCCGGAATGCTTCACAGTGATAATTTTCTCTTCAGATTTCTCTTTTGACAATTAAATCAGACCTTGATGAATTTGGAGGAAGAAACACCCAGCACAGTGATTATGAGTACTAATTAGGAAGCAAAATAGTGGCTTTGATGAATCTGTGCTTGGTTTGTTCCTTAATTAATTGACTGGCTGCTATTACACTTGTTGGTTGATTGGTTGAAATATTCCATTTCAACCTGATACAGTCAGAGTCCTTTATTTCGAAGAGCCTTCCAAGGATGAGGAGCGAGTGGGTAATAGGGCTGTGAAAGGCAAACATTTATTATTTTATTGTATTTGTTGGATGCACAGGGAATTCCTTGGGCAGGTTCTAAGCATATGTCTTCATCCAAGTACAAGGTAACCTGTGTAACTCTGGGGAAATTTGCTTTAAAGGCAGCTATTTGTTCACTTTGCTAAACACAAGGTCCTCAAGGCCTGCCTTCAGCACTTACTGTGACTACATGTCATACCTCAGCATGGCATTGCCATGCTAAATGCTATGAGCTGGGCTGGCACATCCTCTCTGCCTTTGTTTCCAGGCAAATGGCTCTGACTGCCCATCCAAAACACTACAAGGGAAATATCTCAGCAAAAGGCAGAATACAGGGATGCGTTTTCCCCTGCAAGACTGTCTAATTTTTTGGTAACCCTAACTAATTTCATCCTTCAAAGTCTTGTGACATTGATCAAAACAAGAAAAGGCAGCAGCCAAGCTCAAGTTTTTCCCTGCTGCCCAAAGACCACACCCTCCCATTTTGGTTTGGGAGAAGCAATCATGTATCATGCCTAGACTAATCAAAAAGTAATTTTCAAAAGACTATTCTGAAGAAATCATAAGTCTGATTCAAATGAAGAACCTTTTGGAGTCACCCACGACAGGGAACTTACATCAGTGTGTCAGCTAATCATCAGAACTCCAGCCTCTGAATTCTATTTTGACACCTGCATCCCACATCCAAATATGAGACCTATTCTGGACTATGCAGCAAGTGGTAAGAAGAAAGAAGAAACTAACCACCCATAGCCAAGCCCTTCCTCATTCCTGCTGATGCAGATGGAATTCTTGCTATAATAATTATAATTGTATTTAACAGCAATAAATAGTTACATGTTTAAGTGGCAGTAGAATTGTGACTATTAACATTTGGTTTTCAACAAACTCACATTGTTGGAGGTGGTAGTAGAGAGAAATCTAAATCGTAACAGGACTGTATTCTCAATTCCTTAGCGTCTATAAATTAAATCTTATGCAAAGACTACAATTACTCTGAATTTCTGAATAGGAAAGATGAATTATTACAGTGGCTTATTCAGAGGCAGAGTGCAGGCATCTGCAGGTGAACTTCCTAGCAAGTCTGGAAAAGTCCTCATGTTGCATCAGCGATCTTAGAGCTTATTGACTAGGAATGGACTTGATAGATGGGGGAACACCTATGCCTGCTAAATGACGTAATGACTCCCTAATGCAATGATCTGCCATAAGTTAGATTTCCAGAGTCATACTTAGGAGTAAAGACAAAAAGAGTTTTGTTTTGTTTTTGTTTTGGAATAACCTACTTGCTATTGCTTCATTTTGCATAGTACTGGAGGAAGCATTTTCTGCTCAAAGTCTGCCTGATTCTATCCTTCAGGCTCCTAGTTTTAACAGCACAGTGTACAATGTCACTATGACACCAGGAAGTGAGGAGAAAAAGTGGTGAGCATTTTGTAATCTGGCTTGCTTTAAAGTCACTTCTAGGTAGGAATCTGAATTTTTGGTGTTGACAAACACCTATCTCTGTCTGAAGAACCATCTCTATCACTCAAGACATTTCAGATGTCATTTTCTCAGTAATTCTTTCTCTCTCTGAAGTTTTAAACATCATTACTGTGCACAATCGTAAGACACTAAGTTTTACTCTGTGTTACAGCTTTTTACATTCTTACTTTCTTCTTCTCTACCAGAATATAAACACCCAGACAGAAAACAACCATCTTTCATTAATCTACAGAGCCAAATGCAGTTTTACATATCCAATAGGAGTTTACCAGACAGGATCCAGACTTTGTTCTTAGCCCTACCTAGATTAGAAATCAGATTCCTTCATATACCAGCTGCATGCTTGGGGACATGAGTCTTATCTTTTGAGGGCCTCAGTTATTTTAGCTTTAAGATGGAGATAATAATAGGTTATGTACTATAGGTCTTTAGACAGCATTAAATGAGATGACACAAATTATTTAGCAAAGTCACTTGCATATGATGAGTCCTCAATAAGTAGAAGTTATTAAAATTACTATTAAATTAAGCCCAAATGTACACCCTGTTTTCTTCACTGGGAGGTCCTTTAAGTCAGAGATAAGTGTATTCCCCTTCGTTATCCAAGTATCAAGCACTGTGCATGATCCATGCTAGGTCCTCACTGTTTCTGGAAAATGTGCATATCTCAGATGTCTAGCTTGCAATGTTAGGTCCTTCTGTTGGTTGTGAGCCTGCAGAATCTTTTATTCTATTGCAAACAGCAGGAAGAGGAAGCTAATTGTCTGGATAATGTCTGCAGGCCTCATTTGCAAGAACTAGAGAATGCTTCTCTCCATTCAATAGCATAAGGTTACTGTTTAAGTTTTCTATTTTCTGCACCTTGCTCGCTCCTTTTTGTTCATAGAAAATAGTGTAGAAGTGAAGCAGGAGAAGAAAACAAGAAGTATTATATTGAAATGCTAATCTCATTTCATTAAATGAATTGTAGAGGCTGAGACAGTGATCTGCACCACAAAGTATAATTTCTTTAAATACCTTGAGCTCAATATTCCCTTCTGGATAACTTTTCATCTTCTTATTTTTTAAAGGTATTAAATTATGCTACAGTGTCCCAGTTGAGCTTGGTTTTTAGAACATCCAAGCTAAAGGAGATATACTCAGTGGTGAGGGTGAGACACTGATGCACCCCTCAAAATCTCCTCTTAAAAACAGCTGTGCCCTGCCTTCTCAGGCTGGCTTACATCGCCTGAAGCAACTCCCCAAAGTTGAGTAGTGCTTATTTCAGGAAACAGCAAATAATCACACTGTTTCAGGTCAAGTCCATTACAAAGTTGGTCAGGTCACCGCAAGCTTCTCTCAGAGACTTTGGCCCCAAAGCTTCCATATTTATTGGGAGCAAACCTTTATCTAAAAGAGCATCCATTTCAATTCTCTAGGGAGGACAGCTGCTGATCCAAGAATGTTCTTTATAATGAGCTTGGGGTTGAGTTCATAAAGTTGTTCAAGGCCAGCTCTGTTCTTGCTGTACCTATGGGCTTGTACTTGAACTTGAGAAGGTCAGATTCAAAGTTTTTTTTAATCACAATTTTTAAAAGACATTTTAACCTACAATGAAAGGGTTGGAAGCATGGAAGAGAATAGGTATTCCCAGAAGACAGGGAAGCAGGGAAGAAATTAAACAAAGCCGGTGATCTCACAAGAAATGGAAGTGGCCAGAACAGATGGGAGGAAAGCAGCAGTGCCTCTGAAGGCACAAAACTTTATCCTAGAATAGCAAAGGTCTCTAGAAAATGCTAGGAGAACAGAAGAGGAAAAAGGAGAGGTAGAAGAAGCTACTAAGACAATATAAATAATTCTGTTCAGGAAGGATCTAGTCTTTTGACACCAGAGGAGAGAATAAGCTACTTTCTCTGGATGTATATGAGACAGGATTCTGCGATGCCAGCAAGAGAAACCAACTCTGGCTGTTTAAAGCAGAAAATTATTCAATAGAAGGATTTGGATAGCTGCTGAATCACTAGGAACATTCGACAACAGATTCAGCGGCTACTTAGGAGCAGCATCCAGTCCACACAGTGGGTCTGTGAATGTCCCCCTTGGAGCCACAGCTGAGCCCTGGGGGCTCCAGCTTACTGGATATCCAGCCCCAGTCACTGGCTAGTGAGCCCACTGCTAGCAATTTTTCCTAGAGCCCTTAGAACATAACCTTGCTACAATCCCCTGTACTGCCAGACAGGAGTTTCACCAGGCTCTTCATTCATCTTCACTAACTCCTATTCAAAATATCGTTGAGTGTATGTTAGAGATTAGCTCATATGTTTGTGCCCTAGTTGTAGCCATAGCCAGAAAATGAACTTTCTGGCATCTTCAGCAACTCCAGTGAGAGATGAGTTCTATGTTTAGCAAATTCTCTGAACATAAGAAACAAGTTCAGATAGAAAAGTGAAAAATAATGACAGAGGTGTAGTATATGATGAAACCTGTTTCGAGTTCCTAAAATATTAAGAATGGGATACCACAGTCCTGTGAAGTAAACACTGGGTCCTGTAGCCATAACTGGGTATTGTGGTTACAAGCACAGGTTCTGGAGACAGAGAGACCTAGGTTCGATCCTGACTGCATTGCTTCTGTAGTTACGTAATCTTGGACAAGGCTCTTTAACCTTTTTAAGCCTCATTTTCCCCATCTGCAAAATAGGCTTAATAACAATTTGCCAACATCAATGCCATGGCATCTGCTGTGACATCTGTTGTTTTTGCCTTCTTAGAACCTCTTTTTCATCCTGTCATCCTAATAATGTTCCCATTTCCTGTGGAGAACTTAGTGTGATCCAAATGGGCCCACCCAAATTGCCCTCATTCATATGGGTGGCATGTGACTCAGATTTGACCAATTCATGTATCCCATTTACCTGGCCTCAGTGATTGACTCAGGGATGGGGATGGGACTCAACTTGGGCCGATCGGAATCCTTCCTGGAACCTTTCTCCTGGAGATGCATGAAGGCTATTTTTCTCCACCAAGGCTGCTACGTTGGTAGGAGGTGAGCTTAGAACTGCAGGAGGCCATGTTTCCTACTTCACAGAAAAAGTTTGCCTGAGGTAGAAATGAAGACAGAGTAGTAAAGACTTTGTCTGGGTACCTTCATCCGGCTAGACAGAAAGTCACCTGCTCTCCTGTGCTTCTCAGTTATGAGAGTCAATACATTTCCTTTTATGCTTAAGCTAGTTTGTATCGAATGTCTATAACTAACAACATAACAAGTCCTGAGGAATCTAGTTGTCGAAAGCATTACATGAGATAATGCTAGTAAGATGCTTAGTGAGTATCTGCAAATATTTGGTTTTTTATCTTCTTTGCAATAGGTGCAGGCATGAGTTGAACTGTAACAAAAAATGATACTTATTATTATTATTTGCATTGTTCAAGACTTGGCCATATCATCCTGTATTATCTGTCACTCTCGAGGCTAAATACATTTCAAAGTTTTGCTACTGGTATTAATAACATTCCCTCTTTCCCAAATGTAATTTACTTTCTCTTCCTTCTACCCAAATCCTACACCTTTCAAGTCGTAAGTGTTGCTGCCATAAATAAGCCCTCCCTACAAAAAGTAAGACTAGTCCAGGTTTCATCAGTTTCCCTGGTCTCTGACTATGTACAGTATATCAGTATGCCTCAGGGCATTTGTTGTTTCTATATTCTCTCATCATGGTGACTATTTCATGTGTTTGACCCTTGGAACCCATGTTCTGAGCTGCATTATGCTTTCATTGACAGTAAGAACAAACGTTATGCCTCTTTATATACCTCACTGCATGATGCAGGGTGGAGCATTACTCTTCTCTGCACATAGGGGGCAATAGACTGGGTAACCTTACAAAAAGTTTGGTTTTGTAAGCATAGATGCTCAGGAAATATTTGTTTGTAGACTGATTTCATAGACTAAATGAATTTTGTCTTCAATGCCACAGGTGGTAAGTAATCTGTCCAAGTAAACATACGAACCAACAAAAAGAGGACATGAAGGCAGGTCTAACTTTTATTTGAATGTTCTTTTATTGATACAGTAGGTGAATTTAGCTACTTTGAGGATATACCAAGTGCAAAGTTATTGATATTCAATATGACTTAAGTACTTATTCTGTGCTGGTAGCATGCTTTCTATGCATTATCTTATTTAATTCTAGGAGGTAAACACTATTGCTGTCCCCTTTGTGCAGTTGAGCAAACTGAGTCTGAAGAGAGGTTAAGGGATCTGACCAAAGTTACACAGCTATTAAATGTCAGAACTGGATATTAGCCTGGTACTCTCTGACTTCAAAGACTCTTCTCTTAATTACTAGATCATTAGGGGCCCTCAATAAACAAATAGTTTGTGCCTTGTAACTCCTGAAAAGTCATTTGAAGGTTAGGACTTCAATAGTTTTGACATAGTACCTTGACGCTCTAAGAAAGCCAGAGCTTCAACACCGTGCCTTTGCCTTTCTGACACTCCAGATGATGCAGGCACCTCTTTTTACCCATGTCTCACATTTTACTCATTTTTAATGGAATGCTAATTTTGTATGCATTCTCCATATCCAGATTTAGACAAGGCACCTAGTTGAGCATACTTAGTTTTTATCTAAATGTGCCATATCTCAGGTGAAAAATGTACTGCCTGCAATGTAATTATGCATTCAGAATAATATGTGTGTCTGCTGGGGGCTTATAAATCAATAGCTTATTGGGCAATATATTGTCCAATTTTTTGCCATAGACATATTTGAGAAAACTAAAACCTGTCAACTGGTTGCACATTAATAATGAGTTTGGGACTTGGACAAGAAAGCAGAATAAATCTGAGTTGACATCCATTGACCAAGAAGACCTCCACAGCTTTCTCATCTGTCTGCTGCAACCAAGGCCTGAGCAAAGCCTGAAATTAGTCAATAATGTCACAAGAAGGTAAGGCCTGGTGCTTTCATTCTCCAGAATAGTCATTTATTTTTCATTCCATGAACATTTACCTAGTACCTGCAGGTGGCCCTAGGGATAGAGTGGTGAAAACGACAAGCCAAGGGCTCCATTCTTTGGGATCTGGCATGTGGGTGGAGAGTGATGAACAAGCAACTAAACAAATGTATGAATGGATAATATTATTTCAAATAGTGGTATGTGCTATGAAGAAAAAAAAAGGTATTGGGTTTAGGCAGAGACTGGGGATGGTGAGGCAGGACATGATAATAAATGAGTATTTAGGAATGATCACTCTAAGGAGTAGATATAGGAGATGAGAACTGAAAGATGAGAAGGAATCAATATGTAAAGATTGGAGGAAAAGCATTCCAGGGACAGGGCATAGCATGTGCAAAGGAAAGCTGGCCAGTGTGACTGGAGAGTAGAAAGCAGGGGGAGATAGTAGGATAAATAACATCAGACAAGCAAGCAAAGGCTTGGTTGTGTAGAACCTGGCAGGTTATTGTAAGAAACTGAGATTTCATTTTAAGTGTGGAACAAAGCCACTGGAGGGATTTAAAGCCAGAGAATGATGTGATGTGATTTATAAGCTTTCTGCCACTCCAGTCCAATTGCATGTACTTATTGCAAATTTAAAGTTCTGGAAGAAAAATTAGCTCCAAGTGAGAGCTGCCTGTGTACAAACTGTATTAAACTCTATAGATTTTTTTCCCTGGGAGAATGGGGAAATTCTTTTCTAACAGCCACATCTTGACAAGGCAAGTGCTTTTTGAAAGGGTTTTGCAGTATTCAAATTGCCAAAGACTCCTGGAAAATTTACCCTTGATGTTATGGTTAAGCAGAGAGTTTCTGAATGACTTGCTGAGCTTCACTGAAAAGCAACAGCCAGGAAAGGCAGGTGACCTTTCTTTGTGAATGGAGATAAACCAATGCGTCTGCCAAGGGCTGTGAATTTTGCTTCATAAAGCAGTTAATGGTCACATTGAGTGAGCCATTCACACTCTAGTACCTTCAGAAAGGGACAGAATTCTGGACAGCAAGAGGCATAATTCAAATTCCAGCTCTGTGTCTTCCTAGCTTTATAACAGTAGTCAAGCTATTTAGCATCTGTTGACCTTAGTTTGGTCACCTGAAAATGGAGATTAATAATGGTACTACCTTCTTGAGTTGTAATGTGAACTAAATGAGGCAACCCAAGTAATACATTAAGACCAGGGAAAAGCAAAAGTATTTGCTATCAGGGGTTCATATTTGAAAGATATGTACCTAGGTTGAGAAGTATAAACCATAGCACAAGCTGTTCTGAAAGGAAAGACAAACTACATCCTTTGGACAAATACTTTCTTATGAGAATGATGCTCTCAACTCAACACCTGTTTTTGTATAACCAAATCCAGTCAACCACCTATTTATGTAGGGACTGCAAGCAAAGAATGTTTTTTACACTTTTAAACAGCCGGAGAAAAAAAAAAAAACCAAAAGAACTTGTGACATATGGAAATGCTAGGAAATTCAAGTCCATAAATAAAGTTTTATTGGAACATAGCTGTGTACATTTGTCTATGTAGTGTCTGTGGCTACTTTCTTTCAAAAATGGCAGTGTTGAGTAGCTGCAAAAGAGACGTGGAGGCTACAAAGCTGAAAATATTTATTGCCTGGCCACTATCAGAAAAAGTTTGCTGACCCCTACTCTAAGCAGCTGAACTGGCTATACTGAAGCTAACTAAATTGCCCTTCTGTTCAGATTTCTGTCCATTTACATTCAGGTTTCTTTTGACAAGACTGCTAATCCCCAGGGGGTGGTTTATTCCTTTCCTGGATATTTGGCCTGCAGTGAGTGCACTTAAACTAGTTGAACTGTGGTAGGTTAGGTATGACCTCACGGTCTTTCCACCTGCCACTCAAACATGAATTGAACAAACAGAATGTTGTGGACTTTCCTATTTGGTTAAGTTTTTAGTGGAGAATTTCTTACTAAAAGTGTTGAACAGAATCATCAATTAATATTATATTACTCTATGTAAATAGTTGATATGAGGCATGATTTAAAAAAACACAACCATAAGTACTTACAGGTAACTTTTTATTGGACATTAGATTTGTCTATTGGCAATTAATATAATCTTGATTATATCTTCACACTTGAGAAGAAAACTTCCATTTTGGACAGGTGGAAGCCTTATATGTAGAGAAAAATGAGAATCCTACAGATTCTCTGGACTGTTATCTATCAAAAGCTTTAGCAGGTAGTTTCCTTTCAGCCTTTGATCTCCCTGTCAAGAGATGTCTGTCAGGGAGCAAATTAGCAGGCAGATGCCCTTCCAAGTTCCTCAGATAGCATAGATATTGGTTTTAAAGGGGAAAAGTTATATGAAAATGTGCTGTTTGTGTATTAGAAAACTACTGAGCCTTTCTTTAATCAGAAAAAAAAAAAAATCATTGTCGCTCTCTGCCTTTCCTCTTCATAGTTTTCGTGTTAATAAGTCCCCATTGTTTCCGAACCATTTGGATGCAAAGAAGTAAGTTTCGTAATACTGCATGATAATACTGCATGCATCATAAGTATCATCTCATTTAATCCTTATTTGACCGTACGGCTGTGTGTTGTGTTCCCATTTTATAAATATGTAAACTAAGGCTTGGAGAAATTAAGTAATTTGCCTTGTGTCACATAGCTTGTAAGAGACATACCTGGGATTTTAACCCAGAGCTTCTAATTTCCCCAAACTGCTATTAGTACTACAATTCAACACAGAGTTCTTTGCTTGAGCTTAACTTTGATTTATCATTTAAGATCCCCTTCTCCAAATTAACCAAAGATAATTTAGCTCATATGTATAATAAAGAGATTTGGTGTTCCTAATAAGAACAAAAACGATCTATTACAAAACAAAATGTTATTTCCAGAGGCTTGCTTTGGGCACTGTATCACAAATTCTATAAACCGATAACATATGCTTTATCTAAGATGAGACCGATAGATTTGGGACACTTCTAGGGAGTCTTATTTTGTTAAGATTTGACAACTAGCTACATCTGTGTTATTGGGACACAGTGCAATGAAACGTCATGGATTACCTTCCATATTTGCTCCTCAGAGTTGATTTAAATTTATTGCTGGAATCTATGCTTTGCAGCCCTATCATTTACTTAACACATTCATCATGATAAGAAATGTATGAAAAGTAGTGCCACTTCCAAAATGTATCCTACTGGGCTTATGGCGTCTTTAAGACTTTTTTCCTTTTTAAATCAATTTTACTGAGGTATAATTTGCAAACAAAAAGTGCACCCATTTCAAGTGTACATTTGGATGCATCTTGACACATGTATACAGCTTTGTAAATACCACCTCCATTAATGTAAAGAACGTTTCTGTAATTCCACGAAGTTCCCCCATGGTCCCCTGCAGTCAGTGCTCCCATGCATCCCTACCTCATGGATTAGTTTTGATAGTTGCAGGGTTTCACATCAGTGGAATCATACAGTATGTACTCCTTTATTTCAGATTTCTTTCATGTAATGCCTTTGAGATTCATCTACGTTGTTCTGTGGATCAGTAATTTACTCCCTTTTATTGCTAAGTAATACTCCATTTTATGGAATTTTGTTTGTCCATTAATTTGTGATGGACACTTTGGTTGTTTCCAGTCTGGGGCTATTATAAATAAAGCTGCACATCAGTGTACAAGCTTTGGGTACATATTTTTTTTTATTTCTCTACCTAGGAGTAGAATGACTGGATTATATGTGAGTTAATTTTTATTAAAACCTGTCAAACAGTTCTCCAAAGTGGTTGTGCCATTTTACACTCTCACCAGAAACGTGAAAGTTCCAGTGTCTCGGTTATCAGTAGTTAGTGGATTTTAGCTTCATGATAATCTAGATCTTTCTCAGTAAAACAGTGACTCTTGAACCAGTAGAGAAATTGACTCCAGAGAACCAATTTCTGCAAAGCTGTAAGGAGAAACATTACCTTAACTGTTAAAAAACTGATTTTATTGGTTAATTTCTGAGAAAGAATGCTCATAAATTTTAAAAGAACATGGCTTAAAATCTAGTCTGTGAAAGTGAAATTGATGTAGGTAGTCTGTTGCTTAGAGACAGGACTTTAACGAGTAACTACTGTTTAGGCATTGGTCATGGAACTATGCTGGGGTTACCAGTGACTTTAAAACGTGACCTACTTCAGACCTTCGTCTGATGCCTGCAGTGTGCCTCAGGTGGGCACTTAAACTGGGTTTGAACGCTTCCAGGAGATTGTGAGTCAAGCAAAACTACTACATGAGGGAAGGAGCAGAGTGGCAACTGAGGAAACCCAGTCTCTGTCCCCAAGACACCACTCCCACTCGGTGCTCTGCTCTCACCAAGGGAACCAGGGAACAAGGGAGTGGGGTGTGGCAGGGCTAAATTGACTTCCATCATCCCATTTAACTCAGAGATAGGAAGCCAGGAGCTGAATAGAGACCAGAGCTTTTCTCTTAACAGTGTGAAAGAGAAAGCACCTTGATTTTATAGCCGAGTCATTAATTAACCAAATTGAATTAAACACCCTCAAATGCTGGCAGCTAAAGAACCACAACAAGCTTGTGGCACCAGGGTTGAACCCAAATGGAGCATACCTAACTTCAAACAGAGCAAACCAAATAATGAAAATGGAAAAATTATAATTTGTCTTTTTTTTTTTTTTTTTCGAGACACGGTCTCACTTTTTTGCCCAAGCTGGAGTGCTTTGGCGTGATCTTGGCTCACTGCAGCCTCAGTCTGCCAGACTAAGGCAATCCTCCCATTTCAGCCTCCCAAGTAGCTGGGACTACAGTAGCATGCCATTATGGCTGAATAATTTTTGTATCTTTTGTGGAGAACAGAGTTTCGCCATGTTGCCCAGGCTGGTCTCAAACTCCTGGGCTCAAGGGATCCGCCCACCTCAGCCTGCCAAAGTGCTGGGATTACAGGCGTGAGCCACAACTCCTGGCCTGTTTGGTGTTAAATCTAAGAAATGAGAGCACTGCCTAATTGTGCACACACTCCTGTCTTTGTCTCACTGCCTGCTAAGGAATCGTGGTTTTTTCCTCAAAATTTAATTTTAATTTTATTGTAGTATTTAGCCTTTAATATAAAGCATATAGTTATATGTTAAAAAGTGGAATTGTCATTCCTGGTTTTTGAAGGCTAGATTTGGAGGGCAGATACAGGGTTCTCTGAGAAGACCATTTGCTGGTGGCTTTGCTCAAATTATAGCTACAGATTCCCAAAGCTTCAAAAAGTGAACCAGTAAAGAGAAAGTTGTAGAGACTCCTAGAATAGTACTACAAGAAACAGATGGAAATACAGAAAGAACTTTAACAGAGATTAATATATAACACTTTTTAGTGTTTTCTGTCATTATAGTAAATGCTTTAAGTATGTTATTTTATTCAACTTTTATTAATACAACAATTTCATGAAAGAAGTTGTTTTGGTTTTTTCCAGCCCACTTTACAATTAAAGAAGCCGAATCATAGAGAGGCTTATCCAAGTGCACAAACCTAAAGGAGAACAGAGCTTTCCAACCACAAAATTAACCAAACAATTGTACCACTCGTGGAATCAAATTATGGTGCCTATGCTTGGCCCTGGCAAACAGCCAGCCCTATCTCAGGGCAGAGGAGGGCCACCTCCTGCCCAGAGGAAATAAATGCCACAATAGAGGAGCTCAGCTTAGCAGAACCACCTGTAACAAAGGGTTAGCTTTTTATAAGACAACACACTTCCCATTTCTATAGCACTCTTTTCATTTAAAGAGTTGTAGATAGATAGATAGAGAGAGAGAGAGAGAGATAAAATTGCATTTAACCTTCACACCATCTTTGGAGGAGAGGAGTATTATTGACATTTGACAGAAAAGACAATGAGTTTCCAAGCAGTTAAACAAGTTGCCCTGGTTCTCTCACCCAGATCGGGAAATTTGTACTAGAGTCCTCATCTTCTGGTTCTAGGTTTTGCTTTTCAGTTTTAACTCTTCCTCCTCCCTTTGATAGGCTAACTGGGCAACAAAAATATAACTTTGTGCGCCTTGACCAAGGTTCCCTGGAATAGACTATTTTAATTTAATAATAATGATAAAAATAATAGTAACAACACTAATTGCATCCTTCATGAATCCTCTTAACACAAACCTATGCAGTAGGCACTATTGTCAGCCCCATTTCACAGTGGAGGAAACTGAGTGAAAGTGGTAATAAGTGGACAGGCGCCCAGGCTTGACTCCCTCTTGCTGTAAATTCGATTTCTTCAATTAAGGTGAAACTCTTCCAATTCCATGAGTTTCAGAATCGTAACAAAGAGGCTGGAACATGAGCCCTCACTGTGAATGTACAGATCAAATGTCTACATCACCCACTAACGAGAACCCATTGTCATAGCAACAGATGTATCAGACATTTCAGCTCGAGCACAGGGAAGCAACATTCTCAAACAATTCACAAGAGATCCTGGCTCTGTTCAATGCCATAATTCCAGATTTCACATGAAATTTTAAAAAAAAAATTCAATTGTTTCATTTTTTAAAGTAAACAGAAACCCTGAGAAGGAGAGAGAAGATTCATGAGATAAGTAAAACACAAAATTATTTGATGTAAGAGAATCAGAGTAAAAGGAAATTTCATAATATGTGGGGCCATTTTCCTAATATGGAAACTTTTCATATTATATCTTTTTACTGCCTAATGCTAAATTCTACCTGGCTTCCAGTCCTACGGTATTGAATGCCAAGTATCCTGTGAGAAACAAGAGTTCTGCTTTCATTTGATTTGCTTTAGGTGAACTCATTTTGCCTGCTGAATCCATAAGCCAGTGGTAAAAAAAAAAAAAAAAAAAAAAAAGTATTTCCCTGAGTGGCAGATGAGGGTAGTATGATCACATAGGACATACTTGTAGTAAAACAGTCACTGTTTATCTGAAATTCATATTTAATTTGTGATCCTGTATTTTTATTTGCGGAATCTGGCAACCCTATTTGGAGACAGGTTGAACAGGGTTCAACTTCCAGCTCCACCATCTACTGACTGTGTTAAGGTCAGTTATTTTGAACATGTATATTTATATGTCCAGTTATTTAACATGGTATTTCCTTATCTGCAAAATAAGGTTAATGCCTGCACCTATCTCATAAGGTTGTGTTGAGAATTAAATTTTAAAAATACCTAGTATGTGTCTGGAACATTATAAGCACTCTGTAGATTTAGTACTACTACTGGTATTATCAACCATCCTATTATCAGAACCACTAAATATAAATGATCACATCTCCTAAATATAATGAAGAAAGTCACCTTTCCAGAAACCTAAATGATGTGATGAGTTGACGACACTTAACTAATAATAAATAGTAATTAACTAAATTTGGCTCAATAGATGTTTATTAATTCCCAATATATACAAGGCACAGAGCTAAGCACTAGAAGTGCAAAATTCGTAAGCTGTCAGAGTTCAAAGGAAATGCAAAAGATGATCTTATTCAATGCCCCTCACTTTATAAATCAGGAAACCAGTTAGTGTGGGAGGCAGTGAGTCCTTTACCCAGCATTACAAGGCAAAATGGTGATAAAACCAGGACTGGAAACCAATCCCCCCGACTCTGAATCTAGGATGGCTCTTACTCATCTTTCCTGTTTTCTTGTGCAAAGACAGAGCCCTTATTCTCTGAGAGCTACCACTCTAGTAGAAAAATACCAAACAGATGTAACCACTGGTTTTTACCATTTTGCTGTGAGTTAACTAAGTAGAGTCAATGTCCTCTAACAATTTGATCCTCACAAAAGTTTAATAAATTAACAGAAGAAAAAAAAACAAAAGGAACAATTGTTATTATCATTAATCTTAGGAAAACTGCTGTCCCAAGATGTCAATTGACTGTCATAATGTTGTAAGGTGGGCATGAGACAGTGTTTAAAGTAGATGCCAGATTATCCATTGGAGCTGGCTGCCTCTGCCCATGAAAATGAATTGAAACACGCTGTGAAGCAAAGTGAAGCCAAGCAGGTGCCTTTAATGAAGATATCTTTACACAAAACTGCATGGGAATTGGAATGAGCTTGCAGACCAAGCACAGGGAAGCAACTAACAGGGTTAGCCAAAACTCAGAAAAATTCTGTCACAAAAGCCAATAAACTGCTTGCCCAGATCACGAGGAAGGAAACCCTGATTGAAACCAAAGACCAGGAGAACAGACCAACCAGAGATTTCAGAATCACAAATTCAGACACACAGGCCAAGGATGTGCCTGAGGATGCTGAGTAAAGCAGTGGTCCTGGTTGGGCTTAAATCCAGGTCTTTTGAAACCTAGTTTGCTTTCCACAGAACCACAGTGGCTCTTGTTTTTTTGTTTTCTTTTGTTTTTTGTTTGTTTTGTTTTTTCCTCTGTAAAATGAGAGATGAGGGCAGCTATTGAACCAGCTTATCTCTGAGGTCCTTTCCAGCAATAGCATCCTATGATTTCATTCTCATCTGTGCTATTCTATTCTATCCTGGCCTAGTTTCTTCCCATATTCAATCTGATTAATTCCTGCCATTTTAAAAATTATCTTTACCATTTAACTATTTTTAGGTATACAATCCAGTGGCATTGAGTACATCCACAATGTTGCGGAACTATCATCAATATCATCCCAAACAAAAACTTTGCATACATTAAACAATAACACCTATTCTCCCTTTCTTCCAGAACCTTGTAACCATGATCTTTTTTTCTATTTATAAATTTTATTTTTCTAGGTATTTCATATAAATGAAACTATACAATCTTTGTCTCTTTTGTGCCTGGCTTATTTAACTTAGCATAGTGTTTTCAAATGTCATCCATATTGTGGTATGTGTTAGAATTTCATTCCTTTCTAAGGGAACAATGTTTCATTGTATGTGCACACCACCACATTTTGTTTATCTATCCATCCACCGATGGACATCTGAGTTGTTTCCATTTTTGCCTATTGCGAATAATCCTGCTAGGAATATGATTGTGCATGTATCTGCTTTAGTTCCTGCTTTCAATTCTTTTGCATATACACCCAGAAGTGGACTTGCTGGACCACACAGTAATTTTTGGTTTAACTTTTTAAGAAACTGCTAGCTGCATATTTTTAATCCAGTTTCAGCAATGAGACTTTACCTGTGGAAGCCCAAGAATCGTGCTAATGTTAATTATTCTCGGGTTTGTAAAATAATTACAGAGTTCAGCCACATGCTAGGACGGTGTCAGGTACTGGGGACTCCAGTGATGAGCAAATCCAGACACAGTCCCTGATCATGTGGAGCTCTCAGTTTGATAGGAAACCAAGCATTAAACAAACATATGCACCATGAGGTAATCAGAGTAGCATAAGGACTCTAAAGACACAGTATGAAAGATTTTATCTGAGAAGTTAGGGAAAGGCTGCTAGAAAATGATGTTTAAGCTGAGCTCTGGAAAATAACCAAAAGCAGTGGTCAGAAAACTGCAGCCAATAGGCAAATCCAGCCAAGTGCTTGTTTTCATATATAAAGTTTTATTGGAACACAACCATGCCTATTTGCTTATATATTATTTATGAATACTTTCATGATACAATACCAGGGTTGGGTAGTTGTGACAGACACCATATAGCTCAAAATACCTAAAATAGTTACCTAGTCCTTGGCAAGAAGTTTGTCAAATGCTGACCAAAAGTCAGTGAAGAAGGAATGAACCATAGATAGTATAACTGAAGAGGAGACAGCATGTGTGTGGGCCTGAGAAGGAAGAGCACGCCATAATCAAATAACGTGGAGTAGCTATATTATTTCACTTAGAAGAGAATAGAATTCTGATGCATATTACAACATGGATGAAACTTGAAAACACTACGCTAAGTGAAATAAGCCAGGCACAAAAACACAAATATTGTAATGAGTTATCACTAAGTTGGTGATTTAAAACAACAGACATCATCTCATAGTTCTAAGGGCTAGAAGCCTGAAATACGGATGTGAGTGGGGTTGTTTCCTTCTGAAGGTGCTAAGGGAGAATCCATTCTGTCTCCCTCCTAGCTTCTGGTGACTTCCGGCAAGCCTTGACTGATTGCTCTAATCGCTGCCTCCATCTTCACATGGTCTTCCCCTCTGCGTGTCTCTGTGTCTTCTCCTTTTCTGTCTCCTATAAGGACGCTTGTCACCGGATTTAGGGTCCCACTCTAATTCAGGATGATCTCATCTCATTGTGGGATCCTTACACTAACGACACTTACAAACACTCTTAGTCCAAGTAGGTTCACGTTCTGAGGATCCACGTGGACTTCTACCTTGTGGCTCCATGATTCAGCCCACCACAGTAGTTTCACGTTCTGAGGATCCACATGGACTTCTACTTTGTGACTCCATGATTCAGCCCACCACAGTAGGTTTACGTTCTGAGGATCCACGTGGACTTCTACTTTGTGGCTCCATGATTCAGCCCACTACAGTACGTTCACGTTCTGAGGATTCACATGGACTTCTACTTTGTGGCTCCATGATTCAGCCTATCACAATAAGTTCACTTTCTGAGGATCCACGTGGACTTCTACTTTGTGACTCTCCATGATTCAGCCCACCACAGTAGGTTCACGTTCTGAGGATCCACGTGGACTTCTATTCTGTGGCTCCATGATTCAGCCCACCACAGTAGTCAGAGAACTCACGAAGGACAATATAATGGAGAAGAGGATGAGAGATGAAGACTGTTAGGAGGTGAGCCTAGAGAGTGGAGAGAGACCAACTCTTACAGAATCTTAAAGGACACACCATTGAGACAGAGGATTCCTTTACACCTCCAGTGACCCAAGAATATTGTCAGGCAATCTAACATATACTTTTTAAAAAGTAGATGAAACAGATGGTGTTTTAATTGATAAGCTCAAAGGATCCCAGAATTTCGTTTCCAATCATCATTTCTTCCAAATGGTGGACCCCCAAAGTATCGGATTAGTAAGCAGCAAAAATGCTTGACAAAAAAAAAATATTTGGCCATGATGCTTAGATTAAAAACATCAAGATTTTTCAAATGTAATTTCAGTACTGTGGAAACTACTTTAACCTAATAAACTCACATTGTCTATTTTTAAAAGATTCATTTGTCAAAAACGAAATCATTTAGACAACTATTCTCAAGCTTATACTCTTTCTTCTCCAGGACACAGGCCATGTAAACTCTGCCCATTTCATTCATGATGGCCAAGGCTGACTTTTGAAGGAAGATCTTCAAGCAGTTTCCATCCAATGCTCAGAGCATAACATCAGGTCTCAGTCATTGCTGATTTAGCCTGACCTTGTTCCCTGGTTGGAGAATTAAACAACCCCGTTTATTTCCCAGACCCTGTCTGTTCCTTGCAATACAATGCTAGTGGCAGGAATCCTGCTTTCCTCCCAGGGACTGAGGTTCTGAGTTAATAACTTCCATTATATATCACTCCCCCAATACTGTAGTCATCCTTTGCTCTTATCAGTAACCCATTTAGGGATGCCCCTAACTTCAGACTTCTTGCTGAGATGCTGTTACCATCTGATAAACTTCTGTAGTGAGTACACGAGATCAGACATGCAAGAAATGTAACTACATTTTTTTCTTGAATTGAATTGAATTTCTATCCTGAGCTTTCCTCCTTTGTGATAGAAGCTGAACTCATTCAATTTAGAATGTCCTCATCCCTCTTATTTTCCAGGGTTGCATGGGGCTGTGACATAAGTGGGGAGGAACTGGTAAGAGACACTATCATCTGTCCACATTGGCATCTTCTAAGATAACTTCATTCTAACCCAGTCTCTGTAAGATCTCTATTGTGTCCTCTTCTCCCCAATCCCAGGGATGCTGAAGATCTGGCTCCACTAACTGGCCACAGCTTGGAGTGAGAAGGCCACACCTCTGCCACTCTGAGGGCTGGGAATGTTGGTTGTCCTACCCAGGTGCTCCATATAGTCATTTCTTTTTTTTTTTTTTTTGAGACGGAGTCTCGCTCTGTTGCCCAGGCTGGAGTGCAGTGGCCGGATCTCAGCTCACTGCAAGCTCCGCCTCCCAGGTTTACGCCATTCTCCTGCCTCAACCTCCCAAGTAGCTGGGACTACAGGCGCCCGCCACCTCGCCCGGCTAGTTTTTTGTATTTTTTAGTAGAGACAGGGTTTCACCGTGTTAGCCAGGATGGTCTCGATCTCCTGACCTTGTGATCCGCCCATCTCGGCCTCCCAAAGTGCTGGGATTACAGGCTTGAGCCACCGCGCCCGGCCCATATAGTCATTTCTTGACTATTATTCCTGCAGCATTCCAGGTGCAAGGGAAGGCTGGGATCTTAACTATTGTCTGGGGTTTATCCAGAGGTGTGAGAAGCAGATTCTTATTCTCAGCTTCCTTAGGTCCCTCTGGGGTTGCTCTCGCTACCTCCAGCCCCAAACTCAGAAGAAGGGAAAAGAATATGAGGCTCCTTCTCTGGAACCCACTCTGGACCAAGTCTCTTTTCCCCACTCTGATTTTCCCTCCTTCCCTTGCTATGGTGTCTTATCTCCTCTCAGGGACAGAGAAACTGGACTCGACTACCTATATTTTTCCAAGTCTTTTTATTTTATATTTGAAGCTTGACTTTTGAAACTCCAAAGTCAGAAATTGTTTTCTTTTATTTTGTGTTAGTATTGCCCCATCCTCTTCCTTGAGGGTAGGAGTTATAGAATATATATCTAACTGTTCTATAAACGGAACAAAGGCAACAAGATAAAAGGAAGTGAAAGAGAGAAACAGATTAATATATCAAAGCAGTATCCCACTATGCTTTCCTTATGCCAACTGCCTGTAGGCTCCATCTGAATTCATCATTTCTACATCCTGCTAGGCTGGTGGAGTTCCACACTAATTGATAGTAGCTATTCTAGTACCTGGGCTTCCAGTACTTGTACTCTACAACAAATGGAATCCAGTCTGCTGTAATGCACTTGCTCTGTCATCCATTCAAGCTTTCATTCACTCTACTTTGATTAGTATATGTTGAGTCTTACTAATATGCCAGACACTGTGCCTGGCATTAGGACACAGGGATGATCCTGAACACTAGCATCCTTTTGTGGACAGGACTATTCCATTTTGGCATTATTGGCATTTTGTACTGGATAATTGTTGTGGGGGCTGTACTATGTGTTACACTATGCTTAGCAGCATTCCTGGCTCTACATACTAGATACCAGTAGCATCCCCCAGTGATAATCAAAAATGTCTGGACATTACTAAATGTCCCTTGGAGAGCAAACTCATCCCTGATTGAGAATCACTGTTCTAGCAGAGGACACAGGCACATAAATAGACCATTATAACACAGCGAGGTCAGTGCATGGATAGAAACACACTAGTTAATATGAAATGCTAATTAAGGCATTTAACTCACTCTAGGTGAGGGTGGGTAGGGTGAGATAAGACAGTGATGCTTGAACAAATAATGCTCAGATAATGTTCTGAACCACAACTCATATTGCTGTTCCACATTTCTGCTCTACTATTCATCATTTGCTTATTTATTCAATAAATATTTCTGAGAACTGACGCTAGGAGCAATGCACTGAATGTACAAAAAATAGTAAGATACAGCTCCTGCTTACACAGAAGCCGTGTGTAATTACAGTTAAGACCGTGGGCTCCAGAGGCAGACTGCCTGGTTTCCAATTCCAATCCAAATCTACTACTTGTAAGCTCTGTGACATTGGGCAACTTACTCAAGCTCTCTGATCTAAAATTTCTAATTCTGTAAAACAGCAATAATAATAGCAACTACCTCTTGGAGTTAATCAGATAATTCTTATAAATCCCTTAGCATCTGGCCTGGTGAATGGAAAGCATAAAATAAATGGTAGTTGTTATCAGTAATTGTCCAAGTTCTGTATTATAATGAGAAGGTCTTGTTCTAAGCCAGGGCCTCTCATCAGTGCCACTGCAGTTAATTGGATTATATCTAGTCCTATCCTGAGATGTGACAAGCAGAGACTCACTATCTTATCATCATTGGATTTCCATTAAAATACCATTAAGATTAAAAGTACTATAAAATCCTTAATTAGGGCATTAATTTTCACAGTAATAAATTAAAATTTTCAGGTCAGCTACAATAACCATAATAAACCCAAAAAAAGAGAGAAAGAAAGAAATAGTCTGAAAACCAAACCACACAGTCTCAAATTTTAGCCTCATTTCTCAGTTGATATTTTCATCAAAAAGTATTTTTCTTCCATTTTAATACACAAATATTAGTTTGAAGACTCTATTTTCTCCCAGACTTTGTGCAATTTTTGGCGCATGTTTGAGCATAACAATTACTCAGCAAAGAGAAGCTTGGGGATGGTTTAATAACAGTCTTCAAATGTATGAAAAGTTATTACACGGAACATGATGACCAGCTGTTCCCTACTTTCACAGAGGACCAAGAAAAATGAATAGGCTGGAAATTACAGGGGCTGACAATTTGAGGTAGACTCACTGAAGAACTTTGCAGAGCATAAAGTCACTGTAGAAAACCTAAAAAAAAAAAAAAAAAAAAAAAAAAAAAAAAAAAAAAGAGAGTCTGGAAAATATAGTATAGCAAAAAGAATACTGAAATTCCAAGGATGTAAGTTCTTGTGCCAACTCAAAACCCATGGCTTTCTGCAAGCCCCTGACCCTCTGAAGCTGTTTTCTAATCTGCAAAATCTTCCACAAGTTCCTCGTTACACAATGTGGTCATAGTTTAGCCAGAATCTCCCTAAGATTGAATAGTCTGTGGATACAAACGAGGTCACTTTAAATTAGTGGTTCTCAACTGGGGGTGATTTTGCCTTCCAGGAGACATTTGGCAAAGACTGGAGACATTTTCAATTGTAACAAGTAGGGGAGGAAAGGTGCTGCTGACATTTAATGAACAAGGTCAGGGATGCTGCCAAATAGTCTACCATGCAGAGGACAGAATCCCACAAGAAATAATTATCTGGTTCAACGTGTGAAGAGTGCCAAGATTGAGAGACTCTTTTCTAGAATAAGAACTTAACTTTTTCTGCGTTGTACACCTGCCCATATAACACCATAGTGCACAGGATTTGCCCACTAATTTTTGAAAGTCCTTGGGTATGGTAGCTATTGATATTCATGGAGCATTTCTAGCTCTCTGCCTCTTGAGTCATAGTAAGGCTGCACTTTCCTACTCCCTTTGAAGTTAGGTATGGCCATGTGACTTGTTTTAGTCAATGAAATTTAAATGGAAGTGATGTGCTTATTTTGAAGGGCTAACGGGTGATTCACTGTGGTCCCATTCCACTATTGCAACAGTCTTGGAACCACAGGTCAGGCTCATGATGAAGCCCTTGTCCACCTAGCTTGCTCAGTTACTAAGATGAGCATTATCCCCGACCAACCTTGATGGATGTGTATGTAATATTAGAAGTACATATTTTTCCCCAAATTCAGATCTAAGAAAATGAGTGTTATGTAGATACAAAAATATGATTTTAGAAGAGCATGATGTAAAGAGTGTAGGTTGTCAAGTTAATCCTCCTTGAGCCAAAGCTGGCTCTACTTCTTATTAGCTGTGTGACCTTGAGTAAGTTAACTTCTCCGCATTCTACTTTCTTTATGTGTAAAATGGGGTGATTGATAGCATCTTCCTTTGAAGTCAGATGGGAATATACACATTGAGTAATTAGTAAGGTGCCCTTATTATTAAACACTTTGTAAATAGTGACTCAATCCTCATAACAGCTTTGTGCAGTAATCACTATTATTATTCCCATTGCATGGATGATGAAACTGAGGCACTAAGAGGGTAAATAACTTACCCAAGCCCATAGAACCACCAAATGGCAGAGGCATTCAAACTCAGGCTATCTGGCTACAGTCCATGCTATTAGCCATAACGCAATGACAGCGATGATGATAATGATGAACATTACATCATTGTCTTAAAAAATATGATCCGTTGGGCCACAATGAATTACAGACTAGTATATGGCCAGATTCTACCCTCAAAAAGTTCTCAGTCTATTAGGAAAGATGAGACATGAACTTTACAAGTGCCCAGGCAAGGTAGAATGTGATCAGTGCCATAAAACAGAGAAAGATAAGTGCTTTGGCAATTTTATTAAATCTCTCATTTAACCCTCAGTTAACTTGAAGATTCAATTAACCAGAAGCATTACTTATATGTTCCCATTAATCAAGATTTTATAATATCAGTTGAACTCATTTAACCTTAATAAACAGATGATTGCATATGGATTGCAGGAGGACTTAGGAGCACAATAACTCAGAAATCAGCTCCACGACTAAGTGCTTTCCTGAGAGCAAAGGAAACACTGCAGGACAGAAAGGGAGGAGGAGAGAAAACAATGAGTGCTTAGCACAACACAGTAAGGAAGGGGAGAAAATCTTGGTTTGTGGAAGACTAAGTAGGTCAGAGGAGAAAGAAAAACCCTTTGGCATTACAGATGTTATCTGAGTAATGTCAGAGCAGATGGCCCTGCTCTTCTAGCAGACAGTCCAAGGGACAGTAACTGGTGAGACAAGGTGTGCCCATCTACGTAAAACCAATTGTGAGCATGGACAATCACTTTAAATTAGTGGTTTATTTATTTTGAGCCCCCAAGCATTGAGGCCCCAAGCATGATCATAAGGAATGGTAATGAACTCAAAAGGTCATGAGATTTAGGACACATGCAGAGAAACCATGGAGATTACATTCATTGCTTCTCCTGTATAAGGTAACCTTCTTTCCTTCCATCCTGGGAAATCCAATTCATCCTTCAAGGCCCAAGTGCCCTAAGAATTGTTTTATAAATGCTCCAGAAAGAATTAAATTGTTTCTTTTTCTGTATTTACATGGCTCTCCATTTATGTGTACTCTATACTAGTTTTCACACTGAAATTTATACAATAGCCTTTTCTAGAAAGGAAAGAACAATGTAGTCTTGAATAGTTATAGAAAGTTTTGTAAAGATTAATATATTCCACCAAATACAAAGATCTGGAGAACATCTCTCTACAGACAACTATGCCCCTTTTCTAGTATTATGAGTCACGCGTCAATGCTTGTGACTCAGTGATACTCAATGAGTATGTATCTTGTGGTGAAAATTTCATGGTGTTTCTTCCTCAGTCTTCTTGAATAATGAAATAAGAAGATTGTGTCCCAGGAAAGAGCGTCCAACACTCAAGCAGAGACGTGAAGCTTTGGTTATGTATAGAGAGAGAGGGAGTGAGGTGCAAGAATTCAGATCTCCCTTAGGAGTAAGAGTAATCCTATTGACATATGGCAACAATGAACCAAAAGTACATGAAATTGAATCAATTTCTCCCATTTTAAGAGCATACTAAGTCATACTAACAATGAAGTTAGAACACACACCTTGAAGATATTTTTCTTTTCTTTCTTTTTTTGAGACAGAGTCGTGCTCTGTCACTCAGACTGGAATGCAATGGCGCAATCTTGGCTCACTGCAACCTCCACCTCCCAGGTTCCATCAATTCTCATGCCTCAACCTCCCACGTAGCTGGGATTAGAGGTGCCTGCCACCACACCAAGCTAATTTTTCTTTTTCTTTCTTTTTCTTTTCTTTTTTTTTTTTTTTTTTTTTTTGGTTTGTTTCTTTGTTCTTTAGTAGAGACAGGGTTTTGCCATGTTGGTCAGGCTGGTCTCAAACTCCTGACCTCAGGTGACCCACCTGCCTCAGCCTCCCAAAGGGCTAGGATTACAGACATAAGGCATCGCACCTGGCAAAGATATTTTTCTTAATCTCACCTAGCTGGAGTTCATCTTCCCTGTCCCCTTTTGCTTATGCCATTTTATACCCCCATTTTAGCACTTTTAGTTGCTGTGGCCGTGTCTGCCTCCCCAAAAGACTGTGAAGCAAAGGCGAGAATTAAACTTTACTTATATCTTTTGAACTGAATTGAAAAGACAACCTCACCAATCAGTTTTTCTTTTTTTTTTTTTAATCATACTTTATGTTCTAGGGTACGTGTGCACAACATGCAGGTTTGTTACATATGTATACATGTGCCATATTGGTGTGCTGCACCCATTAACTCATCATTTACATTAGGTATATCTCCTAATGCTATCCCTCCCCCCACCCCTCCCCACAATAGGCCCCAGTATGTGATGTTCCCCTTCCTGTGTCCAAGTGAACTCATTCTTCAATTCCCACCTATGAGTGAGAACATGCAGTGTTTGGTTTTCTATTCTTGCGACAGTCTGCTGAGAATGATGGTTTCCAGCTGCATCCATGTCCCTATGAAGGACACGAACTCATCCTTTTTTATGGCTGCATAGTATTCCATGGTGTATATGTGCCACATTTTCTTAATCCAGTCTGTCATTGATGGACATTTGGGTTGATTCCAAGTCTTTGCTATTGTGAATAGGGTTGCAATAAACATATGTGTGCATGTGTCTTTATAGCAGCATGATTTATAATCCTTTGGGTATATACCCAGTAATGGGATGGCTGGGTCAAATGGTATTTCTAGTTCTAGATCCTTGAAGAATTGCCACACTGTTTTTCACGATGGTTGAACTAGTTTACAGTCCCACCAACAGTGTAAAAGTGTTCCTATTTCTCCACATCCTCTCCAGCACCTGTTGTTTCCTGACTTTTTAATGATTGTCATTTTAATTGGTGTGAGATGGTATCTCATTGTGGTTTTCCTTCACATTTTTCTGATGGCGAGTGATGATGAGCATTTTTTCATGTGTCTGGTGGCTGTATAAATGTCTTATTTTGAGAAGTGTCTGTTCATATCCTTTGCCCACTTTTTGATGGGGTTGTTTTTTTCTTGTATATTTGTTTGAGTTCTTTGTAGGTTCTGCATATTAGCCCTTTGTCAGATGAGTAGATTGCAAAAATTTTCTCCCATTCTGTAGGTTGCCTGTTCACTCTGACAGTACTTTCTTTTGCTGTGCAGAAGCTCTTTAGTTTAATTAGATCCCATTTGTCAATTTTGGCTTTTGTTGCCATTGCTTTTTGTGTTTTAGACATGAAGTCCTTGCCTATGCCTATGTCCTAACTGTTATTACCTAGGTTTTCTTCCATGGTTTTTATGGCTTTAGGTCTAACATTTAAGTCTCTAATCAATCTTGAATTAATTTTCATACAAGGAGTAAGGAAAGGATCCAGTTTCAGCTTTCTACTTATGGCTAGCCAATTTTCCCAGCACCATTTATTAAACAGGGAATCCTTTCCCCATTTCTTGTTTTTGTCAGGTTTGTCAAAGATCAGATGGCTGTAGATGTGTGGTATTCTTTCTGAGGGCTCTGTTCTGTTCCATTGGTCTATATCTCTGTTTTGGTACCACTACCATGCTGTTTTGATTACAGTAGCCTTGTAGTATAGTTTGAAGTCAGGTAGCATGATGCCTCTAGCTTTGTTCTTTTGGTTTAGGATTGTCTTGGCAATGCAGGCTCTTTTTTGGTTCCATATGAACTTTAAAGCAGTTTTTTTCCAAATCTGTGAAGAAAGTGATTGGTAGCTTAATGGGTATGGCATTGAATCTATAAATTACCTTGGGCAGTATGGCCATTTTCATGATATTGATTCTTCCTATTCATGAGCATGGTATGTTCTTTCATTTGTTTGTGTCCTCTTTTATTTCACTGAGAAGTGGTTTGTAGTTCCCCTTGAAGAGATCCTTCAGATCCCTTGTAAGTTGGATTCCTAGGTATTTTATTCTCTTTGAAGCAATTGTGAATGGGAGTTCATTCATGATTTGGCTCTCTGTCTGTTATTGGTGTATAAGAATGCTTGTGATTTTTCACATTGATTTTGTATCCTGAGACTTTGCTGAAGTTGCTTATCAGCTTAAGAAGATTTTGGGCTGACACGATGCGGTTTTCTCAATATACAATCATGTCATCTGCAAACAGGGACAATTTGACTTCTTCTTTTCCTAATTGAATGCCCTTTATTTCTTTCTCTTGCCTGATTGCCCTGGCCAGAACTTCCAACACTATGTTGAATAGGAGCGGTGAGAGAGGGCATCCCTGTCTCATGCCAGTTTTCAAAGGGAATGCTTCCAGTTTTTGCCCATTCAGTATGATATTGGCTGTGGGTTTGTCATAAACAGCTCTTATTTTGAGATATGTTCCATCAATACCGAATTTATTGAGAGTTTTTAGCATGAAGGGCTGCTGAATTTTGTTAAAGGCCTTTTCTG
Source organism: Rhinopithecus roxellana (assembly GCF_007565055.1). Classification (NCBI taxonomy): domain Eukaryota; kingdom Metazoa; phylum Chordata; class Mammalia; order Primates; family Cercopithecidae; genus Rhinopithecus; species Rhinopithecus roxellana. Next base: position 35,869,656 of record NC_044551.1, read on the forward strand.
CATCTATTGAGACAATCATGTGGTTTTTGTCTTTGGTTCTGTTTATATGCTGGATTACGTTTATTGATTTGCATATGTTGATCCAGCCTTGCATCCCAGGGATGAAGCCCACTTGATTATGGTGGATAAGCTTTTGGATATGCTGCTGGATTCGATTTGCCAGTATTTTATTGAGGATTTTTGCATCGATGTTCATCAATGCATCAATGCAATGGGATATTGGTCTAAAATTATTTCTTTGTCGTGTCTCGGCCAGGCTTTGGTATCAGGATGATGTTGGCCTCATAAAATGAGTTAGGGAGGATTCCCTCGTTTTCTATTGATTGGAATAGTTTCAGAAGGAATGGTACCAGCTCCTCCTTATACCTCTGGTAGAATTCAGATGTGAAGCCATCTGGTCCTGGACTTTTTTTGGTTGGTAGGCTGTTAATTATTGCCTCAATTTCAGAGCCTGCTATTGGTCTATTCAGGGATTCAACTTCTTCCTAGTTTAGTCTTGGCAGAGTGTACGTGTCCAGGGATTTATCCATTTCTTCTAGGTTTTCTAGTTTATTTGTGTGGAGGTGTTTATAGTATTCTCTGATGGTAGTTTGTATTTCTGTGGGGTCAGTGGTGATATCCCCTTTATCATTTTTTATTGCGTCTATTTGATTCTTCTCTCTTTTCTTCTTTATTAGTCTTGCTAGCAGTCTATCAATTTTGTTGATCTTTTCAAAAAACCAGCTCCTGGATTCATTGACTTTTTGAAGGGTTTTTTGTGTCTCTGTCTCCTTCAGTTCTGCTCTGATCTTAGTTATTTCTTGCCTTCTGCTAGTTTTGAATGTGTTTGCTCTTGCTTCTCTAGTTCTTTTAATTGTGATGTTAGGGTGTCAATTTTAGATCTTTCCTTCTTTCTCTTGTGGGCATTTAGTGCTATAAATTTCCCTCTACACACTACTTTAAATATGTCCGAGAGATTCTGGTATGTTGTATCTTTGTTCTCATTGGTTTCAAAGAACATCTTTATTTCTGCCTTCATTTCGTTATGTACCCAGTAGTCAT